>NC_139025.1:64882974-65148689 GCF_964662115.1 Mustela nivalis | reverse complement strand
TTCTCTGTTGGCCCCTTTCTACTTCTTATCCGCTCTTTCTCTCTCTTTTTTTTTTTTTTTAAGATTTTCTTTATTTATTTGTCAGAGAGAGTGAGCACAGGCAGATAGAGGCAGAGGGAGAAGCAGGCTCCCTGCTGAGCAAGGAGCCCGATGTGGGACTCGATCCGAGGATGCAGGAATCATTACCTGAGCCGAAGGCAGCAGCTGAACCAACTGAGCCACCCAGATGTCCCCACTCTTTCTCTCTTAATTGGATCTCTCCATTTATTGGAATCTTGGCTCATGACTTTTTAACTTTCTATGGTTTATGGCTTGTATTCTCCTCCTTGGCAGGGTCCTTTTTATGACAGCATTCCTGGAAACAAGAATTGAGCTTTATTCAGGAGACTTCTGGGTTCTGCTCCCAAGCTTGTTAGATACCATTCACCTCGTCAGGCTCCAGATCCTCTCCATGTTGGACTGCATTCCTGAAATTTGAGGTAGGATGTAGCTGGAGAAGAAGCTGAAAGTGAGGTTGGGAAGTTGGCCCAGATATTGATTATGAAAGGACCTGAATTCAGGTTCAATCTTGGGAAAGAAACATTTGGGGTTTGAAGCACAAGTGGAGAGGGAGGTTTTCTACAAAAGAGTGAAAGAGTTAAGACGTTGGGTAGATTTGTAACCCTGCAAATTCAGCCCCAGCGTAATCTGCTGAAAGTGAACAGAGGAAGGATGTTGGGAAGTGATGAAGGTTTAGAATTTCCTATGAATGTAATGAGATATATAAAAAATAATGAGTGGTGTTAAGGGTCTGTTTGAGGTTGGGGACCACTCATTTGTGGATTTAGCCTCCTGGGAAGAAATTACCTCATTGTGTGCATTTTAAATTCTGAGCAGTAATTTATTGCTGTTACATTTACTTCTAGCCTGGGTACAGAAGCTGAGGCAGATTGTCAAAATATTCAGGGCTTATGGTTTCCTCAAGATAGTCAGGGCCAGTGGTTTCTGAGCTGACACCACCAGCGGTGGAGGCCAGCGGAATTAACAGTGTCGATAAGAGAGCAGTGGAAGTGATGTTGCCAGGGGGTTAGTAGAACAGGGAGTGTGCAAAGCCATGGTCAGTTTGATAGTTGGGAAGAAAGGATTGAAGAATTGAGGGCTGGTGCTGACAGACTAGTAGTGTTTGTATGAAGACAGAAGGTTATGGCCAGAGTGTGAAATACTGGAACTTTCCATTTCCAAGGTATAGTAGTTCTGTGTGATGGTAATGTGGCAAAACTCAGGTAGTAAAGCTCAATGGTATTGACATCCAGAAACTTTAAACTAAGGTATGGATGGTCTTTCTCCTAAGAGTGGTGGGAAGTCGAAAGGTTTTCGGTAAGTAGCGATATGGTCACAGTGGCAGTTTAAAAAGATAACCTGGCTTTTGAGATGCAGAATGGATTGGTTAGAGGTGAGAGTGAAAGTAGGAAGACCAATTCACTTAGTTTGGGTTCTGAAACAGGATTCTAGGGCAAGTAGTTTATTCACAAAACAATTCCAGGAAACCTGGGTAAAGGGAGGCAAAGAGAGATAGGGAAGCGCAGAGCAAATAAAAAGTGAATTAAGATATAGCTGGGGTATCCTAACATACAAGCCCACTGTAGAACTCTTGTAAATGGTATAGAACACATAATGCTGGATTACCTCATCCGAGGACAATGGGCTGTGGTATTTATATACCAACTCCTGTTAGTTACCGGTTGAGGATTCCTCTTGGGGAATGCTAATTTCTTGGTACTTTCTCTGCCACACATATAGGAACAGAGTGGGATCCTGTGGCCAGAGAAAGCTTTGGGGGAAAAAAAGTAGAAAGTAGATTTTGGCAGAAGGAAGTCTGACATGGGGCTCAATCTCATGACCCTGGGATCATGACCTGAGCTGAAGAGTTAGACACTTAAGCGACTGAGCCTCCCAGGCAACCCGCCCTTTTTTTCAGGACAAAAATTATTAATGAAATAGTTTATAGTCTTGTTTTGTGCTAAGTCTTTAAAATCTGATGAGTATTTTACAGTTCATGCATACCTTAATTTGAACTGGCCGCATTTCTGACACTTAATTGTTGCTATATTGGACAGTACAAGTCTAGGGTATGGGTTATTTAAGAAATGCGTTCTTTTTTTTTTTCTTCAAAGATTTTATTTGTCAGAGAGAGATAGAGGGTGAAAGAGAACACAGAAGCAACAGGAGCTGCAGGCAGAGGGAGAAGCAGGTTCCCCACTGAGCAGGTAGCCCAGTGCGGGGTTTCATCCCAGGACCCCGAGATCATGACCTGAGCCTAAGGTAGGCACTTAACTGACTGAGCCATCCAGGCTCCCTGGATAAATATTTCTTATAGTTTGCCAGTTGAACAGGAAGTCCCCTTTAAGTTTTTGACATCAGAATCAGCCTTTTTATAGCTCATGGTCCTTTCATGTCTCTTAGGCCCTCTCTTCCTTTTATTATTTCAAAACCCACAATTATCAGCAGGTAATATAAGGCTGGAATTCAGAGCTCATTATCATATGAATCATATTCATGCTCCTTTTCTTTCTCCATCTTCATGATGGGAATGGGAAATTGCTATTGCCAGGTCAGTGAAATAACTTAGGACAATATAAAATGGTCCTTGAATGAGATTGTGACCTAATTATCAGAGGGCCAGAGATACTGAGATGAATAGGATGAAATATTTCAATATATTTACACGTATACAATTGGATCCTTTAGGATACTTTTATGACAGCCATGGTCAATGTGGTTCACTTATGTTTTTCTCCCAATTTGTTCATATAGGCAGTATAAAAATGAAGGCAACTCAGGCCTAGAGTGGCTTAATTGACATTAGGAGTCATAATGGCTATAACTAATTTGGAGATGATAAGTTTACTAGTTATAAAAATCTCATTTTCATGAGCTCTTTAGGAAATGTGTAGTATATTTCCTTATTTTATACATGAAAAATTCCCCTCATAAGCCTGGGCCACCTTGTAAATGGTGTCCAAAGCAGTAAACTAACAAAGTATGAAAAAAGCTTTGGATCTTTGGCTTCAGGTACACGTGGATCAAATCCTGGCTTTATTATTACTATTTTTTTTAATAAGACATGGCCTCAGTTCTATTACTTAGGTTCTCTAAGTTTCAGATGTTCCCAATATATCTTAAAGAGTTTTTTAAAAAGTGTATAACTCACTAGTTGCTGTGATGTATACACCTAAGTATGTGGGCATATTTCTATAAAAATGAGACCATATTGTGCATCTTGTTTGGTAATTTTTCCCATTTTATAATATGTTATAGGGGCGCCTGCGTGGCTCAGTGGGTTAAGCCTCTGCCTTCAGCTCAGGTCATGATCTCAGGGTTCTGGGATTGAGCCCCACATTGGGCTCTCTGCTCAGGGGGAGCCTGCTTCCCCCCCTCTCTCTCTGTCTGCCTCTCTGCCTATTCGTGATTTCTCTCTCTTTCTGTGTCAAATAAATAAATAAAATCTTAAAAAAATAATATGTTAGGGCGCCTGGGTGGCTCAGTGGGTTAAGCCACTGCCTTCGGCTCAGGTCATGATCTCAGGGTCCTGGGATCGAGTCCCGCATCAGGCTCTCTGCTCAGCAGGGAGCCTGCTTCCTCCTCTCTCTCTGCCTGCCTCTCTGCCTGCTTGTAATCTCTCTCTGTCAAATAAATAAATAAAAATCTTTAAAAAAAATAATATGTTATAAATGTTTGCCGTATCAGTAAACAGTATGCTAATCATTATACATCTATATCATCATACAGCGGTCCATCCCAAATTACTTTGAGGATTAAATGTGATGAAATACATGAATATAACTTATATAATAGTTTAAGAACAACTACAGAATATACATGTTACTGAAATTTGGATTTCATCCAGTCAGCCTGGTGGTTGACCTTTGCTAGCTGGCTGCCATCCTACAGGTGGTCTCCAGCCACCTTAAAGCAAAAACTCCATAAAAATTGCTTCCCACATCAGAACCAGGATTCATGTGTTTCAGACATCACGTAGGCACCACAATGAAGGTGACTCAGGGACCTGCATAGAAGATGTTTGTATGTCTGAAGGTAAATAATAGAATAATATTGAGCTCTTTAAAGAAAAAATGTACTATTACTAGTTCAAGACATGGAAAGCCAGCAGACTTCCAGAGGTTTTCTCAGGCATCGTTCATCAGAGCAGGAAGTTAATTTTCATTTCTGTGAAGTCCTTTATTTCCATCACCCTGGAAGTGTTTTTTCCCTTCCTTATGGAACAAAGCTCAGTTAATGACCTTCCCATTTCAGCAAGATTATCAGAACATGAAGAACACTCCAGATTTCTGTTTGAAAATATGTGTTCCTCCTACTATATTTCTAGTTTTAAAATACCTTCTTTAACATTCCAAGAATTATTTTTGTAAATGATCTTGGCTGCAGTTCAAAACACTGTATGTAGCATTTGCTCGCCTATTTCCTAGTCCTCCTCTGAGTACCATTTTATAGAAGCACTCTCAGATGGTCTGGGATGGAGACAGATCCTGAGGCCTGAGCTCCATCATGTTTCTTTCCTAAGTCATATGGGGCTGGGTCTAAGAGAGGAACTTTGAGGTCTATTGTTAGCCATTCCTCCTTTTTTTTTTTTTTTTAAGATTTTATTTATTTGACAGAGAGAGATCACAAGTAGGCAGAGAGGCAGGCAGAGAGAGAGAGAGAGAGGAGGAAGCAGGCTCCCTGCTAAGCAGAGAGCCCAATGCGGGACTCGATCCCAGGACCCTGAGATCATGACCTGAGCCGAAGGCAGCAGCTTAACCCACTGAGCCACCCAGGCGTCCCTAGCCATTCCTCCTTTTAACTACGTCTCATGAGGAGGATACTCTGAGCTAGGAGTGCTGGTGAAAATAGAGCCTGAGGGAAAGAAGGGCTGCATATTGGGCATCTGATGGTACTGCCCCAGTGGCTTCTCAACTAAGCCAGTTGATATCTCAATTCCTCAACAGAGGTAATTGTAAATACCGAAACAGAGAATCTGTCATATGGTCAACTAATATTTATGGAAGCCCCCCTATTTGTCAAGGACCATGCTGACACTGTATCGAGAAGTAAACAAGATGGGAGTAGTTTGGTTCTTGTGGACCTTCTGAATTAGAGGGGAAAAAAGGAGATATGGCAAATAATAACAACTGTGTTTAGGGAAATTGCCCTAGACCAGATTCAAGGAGATTTCCCTGAGGAAGTGACCTTTGAACTGAGACTTGAAATTAAGCGGGTGATGGGAGTGGGGGACTGGCACTTCTAGCAAAGGAAACACCTGTGAGAAGTTCCAGGTATGTATGAGAACTAAGGCTAGAGGGAAGACAGCTAAGGAGAGGGATTAGGTGGGAGATATCCACAGGGCCAAATCATATAGGGCTTTATAGGCCCTGCATATTACACCCATTTTATTTTACAGGTAAGAGGAAGAGGGAAGACACCATATGTATTAGTTTGCTAGGGCTTCCAAAGCAAAATGCTACAGACTGGGTGGCTCAAACAACAGAAATTTATTTTCTCACAGCCCTGGAGGCTGGAAGTCCAAGATCAAGGTGTTGGCAGAATGAGTTTCTCTGAGGCCTCTCTCTTTAGTTTGCCGATGGCTGCTCTTTTGCTGCCTCTTCATATGGTATTTTCCAGTGTGTGTATGCCCTTATGCCCTGGGGTCTCTTTGTGTGTAGAAGTTTCCTCTTCCCATAAGAATCCTACTCAGATTGGTTTGGGGCTCACCATACTGCCGCGTTTTAACTGAATTGCCTCCTTAAAGGTCTTATTCCTCAAAGCAGTCACATTCTGAGGAATTGGGGATTGGGGCTTCAACATGTGAATTTCGGGGGACATAATTCAGCCCATAATACTATTAATGTGCTTGTAGTGTGGAAAATAGGTTGGAGAGGGGCAGTACGGAGACACATAGGAGATTACCGAGAAGACCGATAGCGGCTTGACCAGGGTGTATGCTGTGAAGATAGACCTGCGTCAGCATCAGCAGGTCTGAGAAGCACTCTGTTGGAGGAATGATGGGATCTGAGGGTCAGAGAGTGGGAGGAGGCAGAAATGACCCCGACATTTCTGGCTTTTGCATCTGACTAGATGATGATGCACTTTATTTAGATAAAGGACAGAGTGGAAATGGAAGAGTGGTTTGTGGGGAAGATGATGGGTTTGGTTCTGCTCATGTTGAATTTGACATACTTGTCATTCACCAAGTGGATATGAAGAGTAGTTTGTTTACTGGAAGAGAAATGGACCTTTGTAACAGATAGAGCAGATTATTATATATACCAACATCCATAATAGACAAAATTGCTCTTACCTGGCTCTCATTTTGTTTTCTGTGGAAAACACTGTAGCCTTTTTCAAAAAGGTGCTCTTGACATCCTTAGAAATTTGTTCTCAGGATGCCTGGGTGGCTCAGTTGGTTGAGCAGCTGCCTTCGGCTCAGGTCATGATCCCAGCATCCTGGGATCGAGTCCCACGTCGGGCTCCTTGCTTGGCAGGGAGCCTGCTTCTCCCTCTGCCTCTGCCTGCTATTCTGTCTGCCTGTGCTCTCTCTCCACCCCCCCGATCTGATAAATAAATAAAATCTTTAAAAAAAAAAAAAGAAATTTGTTCTCAAAATTTGCGAGATTAGGGTTCTTATTAATCAATATTGTAGAATATTTCTTTAACCATCTTTCTTAGCTTTACTTGTGATTTAATGTACCTAAAGAAATTGTCTAATGTTTATACCTCCTTTTTGAGGATACAACAAATCTTTTTTCATTTCCTTCCCACATGCCAGAGCTTAGTGAAAAATGAAATCTTACATTAAAAATGAAGTCCTTGAAGGGGCGCCTGGGTGGCTCAGTGGGTTGATCCTCTGCCTTCGGCTCAGGTCATGGTCTCAGGGTCCTGGGATCGAGCCCCGCATCGGGCTCTCTGCTTGGCGGGGGGCCTGCTTCCTCCTCTCTGCCTGTGTCTCTGCCTACTTGTGATCTCTGTCTGTCAAATAAATAAATAAAATCTTTAAAAAAAAAAATGAAGTCCTTGAAACTCTTTTTAAAAAAGATTTTATTCATTTGAGAAAAAGCATGCACCACAAAAGAAGAGGGAGGAGCAGACTCACTGCTGAGCAGGAAGCCCAACTTGGGACTTGATCCCAGGACCCCAGAATCATGACCTGAGCTGAAGGCAGAGGCTGAATCAACTGAGCCACCCAGGAGTCCCCAGAGTCCTTAAAACTCTGATGTGGATGGTAGAACAGAGAGATTTTTTGTGGCAGCATTAAAGTCCCAAGCAGTACAGCTTGGTGGGGACTTGGAGGCCCCTCAGTGGAAGCAAGGGTGTTTAGTGGTAGCTGGGGAGCAGAAAGGCAGTGTTAACAGGTAGCATGGGCTTTGGCACCAGGGTCACAGATAGTGGTGTCCTTGAAATGAAGGGTGAACTTTGGGGCAGCTGGAGGCAGGCTGGAGCTAAATCAGCGGTTGGGGAAGAGCTGGGTCAGTGCTGGTAAAAGAATTTTGTTCCGTGCCCTTCCTCACACCACTTCAAGGGCCAAGGGGGAGATACAACCTTGCTAAAAGGCAGCTGTAAGGAATTAGGGTGACCAACCTGCCTGGTTTGTCCAAGCTAGAGGGATTTCTGAGGTGAGGGACTTTTGGTTTTAAAACTAGGAATGTCCTGGGAAGACTTCTAGGAAGATGGCTACCCAGTGATGAGATTGGAATAGACCTAAAATCCTTGGTCCTTAAGTGGTCTTAGAAGGAAAAATTTTAGTGTACAGCAAAGAAAGCTGCATGATTCACTCATCATAACCTTCTTAGTAAAAGGACTGCTACAATTTGCTTTATGTTTTAATAAATCAAATAATTCATGTTTTTAAAAAATTTGAGATCATTAGGTTGACCTAATCCTAGTTTGTCTGGGATGATTCCAGTTTATGTCTGTTGTCTCATGTTATTAATAGTGTCCTTTTCAGTCTCAAAGTGTCCTGATTTGAATGACAAATTATATAGTCATTCTATCTTTAATAAAATGGTCTTTCTAATTGGTTAAGAGTACTGTTTTGTGAATCTTGGCAAAGCAGGCCAATTTTTATGTCATTATGTTTGACAGTGTTCCTTTTAAGATGATTTACTATCTATTACTCCTAATAAATTAAATTTTAAAAATTAAGGTTTTCTATTCAGAAGTACTTGACCATAGTTCCACCTCTGAAATCAGAATTTATTATACACTTATATATTCTCTCTTCATCTCACTCACATTCTACCATCTCGTCATTTTACAAAAGCATCATGAATTTTAAAATTTATTTTTATTTATTTATTTATTAAAGATTTTATTTATTTATTTGACAGAGAGAGATCACAAGTAGGCAGAGAGGCAGGCAGAGAGAGAGAGAGAGGAGGAAGCAGTCTCCCTGCTGAGCAGAGAGCCCAATGCGGGACTCGATCCCAGGACCCTGAGATCATGACCTGAGCCGAAGGCAGCGACTTAACCCACTGAGCCACCCAGGCGCCCCTTAAATTTATTTCTAATTAAACAATTTTTCATAACATTTTATAAACAAGAAATCAGAATTTGAAATGGAGAAGATACTAGTGCAAATTAAGCAAGGGAAGAGGGGGAAGGATTATCTTATTAAGGAAAAAAATTAAAATAATCTGTGATGTGCTTATTGCTTGGATATATTAGATAACTTTGTTGAAAGTCACATTTTATGAATAGAAAATTAATTATACAGAATGTCTAAAAATAATTACTGTGAAATAGAAATATTTTATTATTCAAAGAATATAGAGAGTATCTGTGGATCTAAAGAAATTGTATCTCAAATAAACCTCTTTTCGGATTATGACACAGATTTGAACACATTTCACATTTGTTTACAACAAAACTGAACGTCCATTTTCATCTTTTACCCACATCTAAGATCACCCTTGTTTGCGTTTCCATGTCAATGAATGTTATTGACCACTAGAGGGAGAAACAAGAAAAGCTTTGAAGATTTTGACAAATTGAGAGATTAGTTACAAGCCAGTGGTAAAATGTATTAATTGTAGTGAATAAGGATTCAAGGAAGGCATTAACAGATACTGTTGGTTGTTGGAGATCTGTCAGTTCTAAGGGATTCTATAGAAATAATGTAACAGAAAGATGATGTGGCTTCTTTAAAGCACGAGGAAGAACATATTCTGTGGTTCCAGTTATGTTATAGTTTTGTTCAATGTGTACCTTAATCCAAAAAGTAAGTGCCATAAGTAAACATATTTTAGGATGAATGATAAGAGGATTAGCTGCTTCAGGCTTCACAGGGGGGGATAGTGGCAGTAAAGGAAAAATACTATTATAATCAAAATGATTTCCCTGTATTTTACATTAAGTGAATTTGACAATTAATACTTAAAATTATAGTTAGATATGTAGAACATAGTTGTCATAAAGTGCAGAAAATCTAATCAACTAAAGGTGTTATCTCAAATTATTCAGTACATGAATTTATCAAGAGATAATTTCTTAAATTCTTCATTAGAAAATATCTTTGAATTATTTGTTATCTAAGAAATTACTGACTCCTTAGTTATATGGAAAAGATATAAAATCTACTAATTTAACCAATATATGTTGAATATCTACTCAATGTAAAATACTCGGGAGATTCAAGACTGACTTGGACATGATCTCTTTTCTCAAGAAATTTATAGTGTGAAAAATCTATCCATAAAAATCTGTAAAACAAGGTATATGCAGGACATGCCAAGAGAGAAGCAGAGTCAGCATATGAGTATTGGGAAGGAAGAGTTACTCCTAGTTTGATGTGTCTGTGGAGGGTAGTCAGACAGGAGGAATCAGAGAAAGCTTTCTTTTTAAAAAATTTTTTTATTATTTTTTTAATAAACATATAATGTATTATTAGCTCCAGGGGTACAGGTCTGTGAATCACCAGGTTTACACACTTCACAGCACTCGCCATAGCACATACCTTCCCCAATGTCCATAACCCCACCCAGTTTGTTTTGTGAGATTGAGTCTCTTATGGTTTGTCTCCCTCCTGATCCCATCTTGTTTCATTTATTCTTTTCCTACCCCTGAAACCCCCACATTGCATCTCATCTTCCTCATATAAGGGAGATCATATGATAATTGTCAGAGAAAACTTTCTAAAAGATGGGGTATTTGAGCAAGGCCTGAAAATATTTAGGATTTATAAATGTGGCAATTACCGGAAAAACATTCTAGGTACATGGAACAGCATGAGCAAAGGCATGGAGTTAAAGTCCATGCAAATGCATGGAGCAAATGCAAATTTTTTTTTTTTTTAAAGATTTTATTAATTTATTTGACAGAGAGAAAGATCACAAGTAGGCAGAGAGTCAGGCAGAGAGAGAGGAGGAAGCAGGCTCCCGCTGAGCAAAGAGCCCGATGCGGGGCTCGATCCCAGGCCACTGGGATCATGACCTGAGCTGAAGGCAGCGGCTTAATCCACTGAGCCACCCAGGCGCCCCCCAAATTTTTTTTTTTAAAGATTTTATTTATTTATTTGACACAGAGAGATCACAAGTAGGCAGAGAGGCAGGCAGAGAGAGAGAGAGAGAGAGGGAAGCAGGCTCCCTGCTGAGCAGAGAGCCCGATGTGGGACTCGATCTCAGGACCCTGAGATCATGACCTGAGCCGAAGGCAGCGGCTTAACCCACTGAGCCACCCAGGCACCCCAACAAATGCAAAATTTTTAAGCACACTAAAACAGAGTAAAGGACAGATAATCTAAAAAGAGATAAATTCATTCTATCGTGAAATATTCTTGGTTTGAATGATAACTGTGATGGTTAATTTTATGTGTCAACTTGATTAGGCCATGGGGTGGCCAGATATTTGGTAAAAAATTCTGGATATTTCTGGGAGGTGTTTTTGGAGGAGGTTTAACTGATTTAACAGTTAAATCAGTAGACTGTGTAAAGTAGATTGCTCTCCATAATTTGGGTGGGTCTCATCCCATCAGTTGAAGGCATGGTTGACCCTACCTCAACTGAGAGTTCTCCCTTTCTTTCTTTCTTTCTTTCTTTCTTTCTTTCTTTCTTTCTTTCTTTCTTTCTTTCTTGACAGAGAGATCACAAGTAGGCAGAGAGGCAGGCAGAGAGGTGGGGGGAATCAGGGTCCTTGCTGAGCAGAGAGCCTGATGTGGGGCTCGATCCCAGGACCCTGAGATCATGACCTGAGCTGAAGGCAGAGGCTTAACCCACTGAGCCACTCAAGCGCTGCTCAACTGAGAGTTCTGACTGATGACTTTTGGTTTTGAACTGGGACATCAGCTCTGCAAACTTTGGATTTACCAGCCTTTATAACATGAGCCAATTCCTTATTTTTAAAGTTGTATTTATTTGAGAGAGAGAAAAAGGGAGAGAGTGCACAAGAGAGTGCACAAGGGAGGAGGGGCAGAGAGAGGGGGAGAAACAGATTCCCCACTTAGCAGGTAGTCCAAAGTGGGGTTTGATCCTAGGATCCTGAGATCATGACCTAAGCCAAAGGCAGACACTTAACCAACTGAGCCACTCACACGTCCCGCCGATTCCTTATAATAAATCTCTTTCTTTTTCTTTTTTCTTCTTTTTTAAGATTTTCGTTTATTTATTTGACAGAAGGAGAGAGAGCGAGCACAAGCAGGGGAGTGGCAGGCAGAGGGAGAGGAAGAAGCACACTTCCTGCCAAGCAGAGAGGCCGAGTTGGGGCTCAATCCCAGGACCCTGGGATCATGACCTGAGCAGAAGGTAGGTGCTTAATCAACTGAGCCACTCAGGTGCCCCAAGTCATATAATATTAAGTATGGATAGTTAAAAAAATATAGTGATTTCCCTTTTGGAAGCTAACCAAATTTACTTTAATATATTACTTTGTAAGAATGCTTCTTTAGCTATTACACTTGCGTTCTGGCATTTATGGGTTGTTCCCCCAAACTCTCAATTATTGATAATAAGACTTAAAAGTGCACTCATGATTTAAGCTTTAGATTAAGGCATAAAAGGAAAGCAATTTTTTTTTCTTCAAGTAGCCTAGAGGATTTTTTTGGTAAGCTATAAATATTTTATTCCTTTTTAAATGTACTAAATATTCATTCAGTTGGTGTCTATGGCAGTCATTTCACATATTTTTATGGTCCACATGGAATCTTACGATTCTAGACAGCAAGGGCAGTGGCTGCAGATTCTCTAATCCTTTCTTCCCAGGCTTTGACATAAGCGTAGCTCTAGGATATTGCATGAGGCAAAGGGGTGAGACAATAAGTCATCATCATGTGTAGCTTTGCTCACATAATCCCACCAAACTGAATATATTAGTTATCTATTCAAGTATAATTAAGATACAGTGTTATATTAACTTTAGGTGTACAGTATAATGATTTAGCAATTCTATGCGTTACTCAGTGCTCATCACAAGTACCCCTAATTCCTTTCACCTATATCACCCATCCATTTGAATTTAAATACCTGTCAAAAGAGGGGCAATCAAGACATAAAAATAAGTGACACACTGGTGATACCATGGACTCAATATATTGAATCAGCTTGATCTCCTCTTCTTCCAGAGAAAGGGCTGGTGATAATTGATGGAGTCTTTTCTGTGCCCTTTGAATCTGCTGCTGTGTCTAGTTGCTCTAGACCAGCTACCATCTGTTATGCTATTTGGGCTGAGAAAGAAACTTTTAAAAAGTCTTTCAGAGTACTTAAAAAATAATGGGTAAAAATATCTGAGACATAGTGATCTGACCATCAATATTAATTATATCAGGACTTGCATTGGAAAGGCTTATTCAGGGAAGTTTGCAAACTTGCCATTTAGGCCGCTGTATTTTATCCAGAGCCCATAGCAATGACATTTAACTTCCAGCAGATATCCGGGGTCCTAGTTAGGGCTACATGCAGCTTGAAGCACCCTGATATCCATCTGATCTTATGCTTTTATACCTTTTTATGTTTTGTCTCTCTTGCCTAGAATTCTGTATTTTGTCCTCTGGGAGTTAGCATGAGTTTGTGTTCTCTTGTAAGTGCTTTCTGAGCACTCCCATTGCAGCATGAGTTAGGTGCCCCTTGTCTGTACCCTCAGAACATCTTGTTCATAATCATGTCATTGAGCTCTGATGTAATTGATTTGCTTACCTGTCTGCCCCGCTGAAATTTCAGGCCTGGCTGCAACTGTGTCTTATTCATCCGTGGCCTAGCAAAATACCTGGCTCAGTAGACACTCAGAGAGTATTTGTTGAAAGGATGAAAGCAGTTGAAGTTTATCTTTGGAATCCTCTCATCTCCCTCCTGGCTTCCCTTCTTTTCCTTTGTAGTGCCCCAGTTGCCACTTCATCTTACCATTTTTATGCCTTTTTTCATTCTTCTGACTTGATACTGGCTCCTATTACCAGCCCCCATCTGGGTTAGGAGAAAAGGTTACTTATGTCAGAAATTACAAACTGCTGGAAAATGGGAAAGTGTTGATCACCCATTTGAAAGTGTTGCATCCTTCAGTACTTAGCAGACTGATTTTCATGCATTAGGTGTTTATTTAGATTTAAAAATGTACTGCTTTTATCCATTCATGAAAGTAATATAGTCATGTAGAGAATTTTTTAAAAATATGGATTATCATTAATAATAAAAATCACAGTCATCTGTAGATAAGCACCATCAATACTTTGGTCCATTGAGAACTTTTTCCTGTGCATATATACTCTTCCTTTTTTCTTTTTTTTTAAAGATTTTATTTATTTGACAGACAAGAGATCACAAATAGGCAGAAAGACAGGCGGTGGGGGTAGGGGGGGAAGCAGGTTCCCTGCCAAGCAGAGAGCCCAGTGTTGGTCTTGATCCCAGGACCCTAGGATCATGACCTGAGCTGAAGGCAGAGGCTTTAACCCACTGAGCCACCCAGGCGCCCCTACTCTTTTCCTTTTCGGAACAATTGGGACCATGCTTTATTAGTTCTTTTGTCCTACTTTTTTCATTTAACATTATATCATGAGCATTTCATCATGGTTTTAAGTATTCTTCTAAAATGTCACTGATTTAATGTTTTTCTTTCTTTTTTTTTTTTAAGATTTTATTTATTTATTTGACAGACAGAGATCACAAGTAAGCAGAGAGGCAGGCAGAGAGAGAGGAGGAAGCAGGTTCCTTGCTGAGCAGAGAGCCCAGGGGGCTCGATCCCAGGACCCTGAGATCATGACCTGAGCTGAAGACAGAGGCTTTAACCCACTGAGCCACCCAGACGCCTCATGTTTTTCTTATTTCTGGGAATTCAGATCCAGTTTTTTCCTTTTATAGACAAGTCTGTGATGAAAATTCTGTGACAAATCTGAACATTTCCAATTATTTCCTTAAGGTAAATTAGAATTATTTGATTGGGACACCTGGGTGGCTCAGTTGGTTAAGCATCTGACTCTTGATTTCATGTCTTGATGTCAGGATTGGGCTCTGAGGTGAGTACTGGGTGTGAAGCCTGCTCTGAAGCAGGCTTCAGAGAATCTGATTCTCCCTCTCTTTCTTCCTCTCTTTTTGCCCCTCCCTCCACTGAAAAAGAGAATTATTTGATCAGTCTGTGTCAGCATCTTAAGGTCTTTATAGATAAATCAACTTCAAGAAATGTTGCATTATTTTATCATTTATTCATTCTCTTACATATTTAGCAAGCCTTTACTATGTGCTTGATACTGTGTAGGGGTTAGGATTTTAATGGTGGATAATATATTCAAGGTCCTTGACCTTAAGCTTCTAGGGAGAGACAGATAAACAGGTAAATGATAAAAGATAAAAGAATAAGATTGTTAGTAGTGCCCTGAAGGAAACTCTGATATGATAGAGTAGGACTCTCCTTAGGTGCTGAAGGGAGGGCTTTTATGAGAGATCTCTTTTAATTTGAAACCTGAAGCACTGAGAAGGCACTAGTCTGGAGGTGAGGGTGGGGGTCTGCTGGGAAGAAGAGCATGGCAAGTAATGAGGTTGAGAAGGTCGGTAGGGCCAAAGGACCAAACCATGGTTCTCTGTTAGGTGATAGGGAGCTACTTAAAAAAACTAAGCATGAAAATATGTTTATAGGTATCAGCAGATTAATGCAATTTCAGTTTTCCTGAATACATGCACTGTAACAGAAGATTCCTAGAGAAGTTTCTTTAACTCAAAGGAATGCCCCACAGATGGAATGTGGGGTACTATGATAGGTGTCCTCTCAGATCACATTTTACATTAGGTGGCCTACATTTCCCGCATTAGGGAGTTCTTTCCAGGTTGTATTTGTTTCCACCACTGTCCGGGAGTCTGCAGAGGTATCCTGGCACGGCTAGCAGCCATGCATGGACCATGGTTCATATCTCCCCTTCAGTTAAGGTTAATAAAACTACCCAGTCATGACTTTCTTGGACTTATTGTATATGTCTACAGCAATGGAATTTGTTAAGATGTATTCTTAAATCTTTAATTTAAATATGCTTGCCACAGTTGTACTCTTTGTTTCTATACAATAATACATATTATAATTTATTTATGTATTTATTATAGGATTATATATTCTGTATAATTATTATATTTGATCTCTATACAGATAATGCATATTAGATAATCAGGATAATTTCTTATATAGAGAATTAGGAAAGAATTAATTTCAAAAAACCTCATTATTGTATGTGAGATACAGATTGAGATTCAGCAACAGGAGCTGTTTCAAATTCTAAATCCTTGGCTTTGATTAGTTTGTGTTTATATTAAAAGTCAGGCTCTGTATTCAGCTTTCAGATTTATTTTTTAGTATTGTGCATTGATGTTTACTGAGAACTTTCAGATTTATACACATTTATAAATGAAAAGCTTATTTATTTATTCTTTTTGTGTCTGGATTTTACTTCTTACCCATCAAAAATAAAATGACCCTTTATTAGAATTCAGACTTTTTTGAGACTACTCCAAAATCAAACAAGATTATAGCCAGGAAAGCATTCTTTTGATTCTTTGCCTAAAAAAGCAAGTCTAGACAATATATTCTGAGTGTTCACTTTGACAAGATATATTATAAGCAATCAAAACAAAGCTGTCTTGCATAAAAAGCAAATGAAGTCAACAAATGTTTACAGTACATCAGACCTGAGCAGTCACTGTGAGGGCAATGGAGTAGTGTATAATCTGTGCCCTATAAGAGCTTACATGCAGTCTAACAAGGAGACAAAGGTAAATTGAGTGGGGTGGGGTGTGGAATTAGGACACTGACATGTAGGAGTTTCTACTATGGCCTAGGAATTGTGCTAGTTGCTTTCATGTAAATTATTTCATGTGTAACAGAATTCATTACCATACACCAAATTCTTTAGTATTTTTCCCACTCTCCACCCATTCATCCATCTTTAGGTCATCCACAGTCCCCACTACCCTTGCTCCCCTCCCACATGCAATCATCACTGAATTCTGTTCCTGAATGCTTCCAGTAGCCTCCTGTCTGGTCTCCTTCCTCTGTTCTTTTCTCTTATTAGCTCATCTTCCCTCACATTGTGCACAGAGTGAACTCTCTAAAAGACAAATATCATTAGATTAATTACAACTCTTTTGGGATGCAAGTAACAGAATTCATTTAAAGTAACCTAAGCAGGGATGGCTGGGTGGCTCAGTTGTTTAAGCCTGTGCCTTATTTATTGGACAGAGAGAGCAAGAGAGCACAACCAAGGGGAACAACAGAGGAAGAGGGAGAAGCAAGCTCCCTACTGAGCAAGGAGACCAACACTGGGCTCAATCCCAGGACCCTCGGATCACGATCTGAGCAGAAGGTAGATGCTTAACAAACTGAGCCACCCAGGTACCTCTGAATCCATGGGTTTCCAAAAACTCCATCACATTTCTTTTTTTTTAAATAAATTAAAAAAAAATTTAAATTAACATATAGTGTATTATTAACCCCAGGGGTACAAGTCTGTGAATTGCCAGGTCCCTCACATTTCTGACAGTTTCAAATTTTTTCCCTTTGGGAGATAGGGGCCAGGGGTTTTTGTTGTTGTTTTGTTTCCTCCCCTCTCTCTCACCATTAGCACCCCAGCTTACCACTTTGGGAGGATATTGCTAGAAATGATACGAAGCTGCAAAACTCTAGGGACAAGTTAGGTGGAGAGAGTGACAAAATAGTGATGAATTGTTTAGAATTCAAGAGTGGAGCTCCTGTAACAAGGAAAAAGGTAATATCATGAACCAAGAGCACTGGATAGTGAGTGATTTTTAAAGAAGTTCTGTCATGTTTCCATAGCACCTTCTGTGTGAAGTTTACTTTACCATTTATCACAGTTCATTCTATTTGTCTGTCCATGTGGCCACATGCACATTGAGCTGTCAGCTTCCTTAAGGCAGAGACTCTTGCTTATTAATCTTTCCATCTATGGTGCTTGGCATATAGCATTTGATATATTTAGATGTCCAAAAAATGTTGAATATCCTCCACTGATTATAGGATTGTAAAGGTAGGGTCTGTGCTTCTTCATATAACCTATAAAGCACTTGGAAAGGGTAACTGAACACAAATTACTGAAAAATGATCTAAACCTTTTCTCTGTCCTTTTTTTTTTTTTTAAATATATTTTTAAAGTAAGAATTGGGACCAAAAAAGGTGTGAAAGGAGAACCAAAGCACTAGGGTTGGATGAAAATTTTTCCGGGGCCATGTACAAAAGCAGCAAAAGACTACCTAGTATGGGGGCACCTGGGTGGCTCAGTGGGTTAAAGCCTCTGCCTTCGGCTCAGGTCATGATCTCAGGGTCCTGGGATAGAGCCCCACATGGTGCTCTCTGCTCAGCAGGGAGCCTGCTTCCCTTCCTCTCTGCCTGCCTCTCTGCCTACTTGTGATCTCTCTCTCTCTCTCTCTCTCTCTGTCAAATAAATAAATAAAATCTTAAAAAAAAAAAAAAAGGACTACCTAGTATGTGTGAGGACAGTGGATAAGAGAGAATACAGGGGATTTTAAGAACTGAATTGTGAATTGTGTGTTCTTTTCTTGGTATTTGCAATTTTTTAAAGGTCCTTTTTGTTCTTGGATTGTGTTCTTTTGATAATACCAGATAGAACTCCATGGGTCACAGATTTTTAAATTTTTTATTTGTTTAATAAGGATCTGTGAAATAGAGAAGAAAAAAGATAGCCAGAAGAGAGGACAGTGAGGGTTAGAAGAAAAAAGGAGGGAATTTCAGGACACATTAATGTCAGAATGTACAAAGGAGATCCGTGAACGTAAACCATACACCCTGATTTACATTTTGAAAATAATACATTTCATTTAAATTATATATAATTTTTTCTCTGAAATTAGTGAGATTTTCACTCAGATATAAGAACTTGAGTTTTAGGGAGAGTTGAAAGACTTAGGAGAAGTTCATTTGGCATTAAGAAATTGAGCCAATCTTTTATTCTAAATTAAATGAACACTGCATAGTAATTTTTATTAAAGAAAGGAAGCCTTAACATTAAAAAACCCTCTATTATTATTTTTCAAAATGAATTATTTTATAGTAGAAACTAAAACTCCTTTTTTCCCCAAGGAAATTGAGTATTTTTATATAGAAGCATCATTTTGGGAATCAATAAAAATACTTTTTTTCCTCAATGACATATTTAGATATTGAGACTAATATAGTATATTATATTAGACTTTACCCTAAGGAACTTTAATATGCAACATCAAAAATATTCAAAAGGCAATAGAAATAAAATGAATTTCAAGAATGAATTCATTTTTAGGAACATGTGTAACTACTACAGTTATGTTATATAATCCCAAATGAATAAATTGTAAATGTGCATAAACAAGCTAGAAGCTTATCTTAAAAGTTTCTTGAGGCTTGTTCACATTTTTAAAAGTCAGGCTATTGATTACAGAATCATAGAGTTTGAGAACGGAAAGGGACTTTTAAGATGATTTTATTCAACTCTCTCATTCTATAGATGATTAAAATATGCTAATTAGGTATCAGCAAAATCGAAGTCTTCAATAATGGCTCTCTGTTGGGACAACATTTACTTCAATCTAACCATTCCTTCACCAAATCACTGCAACACACACATGCTGAAACGTGGAAAGAACAAAAACAAGCTCAGAGTTCTCTGACATTGATAATATCCCCTCATGCTGAGCCAACAAAACCTTGAAGCAGAAAGGAGGTTGTCTTTTTTTAGTTGAGTTTGCCTCAGTGTTATAAGGGTGGATGTAGAGACAGTAGATGACTCCAGTTGCATGGTTGTGGTGGCCAAAAGGAATCATTCTTATCTTCATGGGATATGGTCCACATGGTTGTTACCAGATGATTCTAGAGGGGCTGCTTTCAGTGTTTTGTTGTCAAGTCAACCTCGAGTGGGAAGATCTACAGCAGAACAGGCTGGTGTGTTCCCACAAACCCATCTTACATTTAGAGAAAAGATCCATGCTTCTGCCATGAAACAAATGAGTGAAGGCAGTCCTATGAGCAAAGTGGCCTTCAAGTATCTGCTAAGGTATGATTTTCCTACTTTCCAACCCTATCATTGGAATTAATCCAGCAATATAGCAGTTTTTGGTTTACATGCTTTTCTAGATGACTGGAAATAAATACCTTGAGGATAGGGATGGTTTTCTTCCTCTTTGTATGTCAAACACCTCACACCTGGCAGATATTCCATAACATTTTCTTAAAAAGATTTTTTAAAATTTATTTGACAGAGATCACAAGTAGGCAGAGAGGCAGGCAGAGAGAGGAGGAAGCAGACTCCCCACCGAGCAGAGAGCTCGATGCAGGGCTCCATCCCAGAACCCTGGGATCATGACCTGAGCCGAAGGCAGAGGCTTTAACCCACTGAACCACCCAGGCGCCCCTTATATAACGTTTTTGAATTGAATATGTTGCTGTTGTTTTTTTGGTCTTGTAGGGTCTTATCACCTACATCTGGTCAAGAATAATTTTAACTGAGTCTTGAAATAATAAAAGATAAACACTGAAAACATGCCTTTAATGCCCAAGGCTTTATAAAAGGTACAAAGATGAATATGTCCAGGACTCTCCTTTGGAGAGGCTCATATAGACAAGGGAAGTTTATTAGCATGGTAGGTGCCATAATAAAATACTACAGACTGGGTGGCTTAAACAAAATAATTTCTTTGCTCATAGTTCAGCAGGTTAAGAGTCTGTCAAGGGGTTCGTGGGGTTGGGTTTCCTCTAAGGCCTCTCCCCTTGCCTTGGAGATGGTAGACTTCTCCCCAGTCAGATTGGATTAGGGCCTACACTAAAGACCTCTTTTTACTTTCGCCTTTTTAAAGGTCCAGTCTTCAAATACAGTCACATCCTAAGGTACTTGGGTTAAGGCTTCAACATATAAATTTTGGGGAGTCACAGTTTAGCCCACAATAGGAAGAAAACAAAAATAAATAGCTTTAGAAATAAGTCAATCAAAGATAATTATCATATGATCTCTCTGATATGAGGAATTTGAGAGGCAGGGTGGAGTGTGGGGGCTGGGTAGGGAAGGGAAAAATGAAACAAGATGGAACTGGAGAAGGAGACAAACCATAAGAGACACTTAGTCTCAGAAAATAAACTGAGGGTTCCTGGGGGGTAGGGAGGAAAGGAGAGGGTGGCTGGGTTATGGACATTTGGAGGGTATGGTGAGTGTTGTGAATTGTGTAAGACTGATGATTCACAGACCTGTTCCCCTGAAGCAAATAATACATTATATGTTAACAAAAAATTAAAAAAAAAACACAAATAGCTTTAATACCATTCAACTCTGATGAAAAGGATCTGGGAGAAGGAGTCTCTGACAGGACGTCAGCAGGTAGAATGAAAGAGTATACTGATAATTAGAAAGGACAGTCTCCTATTACTGGAGTCTAGAGTGATTTGGCTTCTGACACACCATTGTCACCTGATTCAGATTTTCCTTAACAGAATTCACCATCCTTTTGACTTGACCGCTTGGTTAAGAGAGTTAAAATTATAGTGGTGCCAGATCAGGCAGAGTTTTCATCTTTAAATTTAATAAACCTAACTGGTGCACCCACTGTTGGAAACAAATCTGGTAAACTGTATTACAAATAATTGGCTCAGAACAGCAAACTTTGCAGGAGAACTCTGAGAAGTTCGAGTCTTAAATGGTATCTAGAATAATCAGAACATTCTCTTGAAGTTATTTTACGAAAATCAGTATGAATTTTTGAAAATCTTATTTGGAAAGCCATTGTCTAACTGGGTGAGATGATCTTGCATGAACTACACTCACTTTACATGTTACTTTTTTAAATTTAAATTTTAATTTTTTAAAAGACTTTATTTATTTGACAGAGAGAGAAACAGTGAGAGAGGGAACATAAGCAGGGGGAGTGGGAGAGGAAGAAGCAGGCTTCTCGCAGAGCAGGGAGCTCAACACAGGGCTCAGTCCCAGAATTCTGGGATCACTACCCAAGCCGAAGGCAGAAGCTTAATTACTAAGCCACCCAGGCAGCCCTACATGTTACTTTTTATGTTAAAGTCTTTAACATACAGTACAGTAGGTTCTTAGCAACTATTTGGGAGTTAGAGCCTCCTGATTCTAGTCCCATTCTGCCAGGTTCTCTCCTATGTTGCTTATTCTCAGGCAAATGGCTATTGTCAGTCTGTTTCCTTTGTTGTCTGTAAAACAGGGGTTGGTGCTTTACTTAACTTTGTGTTTTCTGGCAAGATACTTAACCATTTGATAACTCATTCATCTGTGGAGTAGCAATTGTAGGAATATCTACGTCATAAAAGTTCCTCTAAGGACTAAATAAATGAGTATAGGAAAAGCACTTAAAATAGTACCTGGCATTCAGTAAGCATTCAGTAGGTATTACTCATCATTAGTATAGTAACAGCTTAGTTCTGCTTAATAAACATTTGTTACCTGAATGAATGATACTGATTATGCGTAGTTAGAAACTGGTGGCATTCTATAACTAGGCATACATCCAAATTTGTATGATGAAGGGCCGGCCACTGGTAGGGAACAGTGGCTTATACTAGTGATGTGCAAGTGAAGACATGGAAGTAAGTTTCTGATGACTTCCTGTACCGGGTGCTATGCTACACCTCCTTCGGTGAGAGGGGAAAATTCTCTGAAAAAAATCAGTTCCGTAAAACTTTTGCTTTATTTTTGATTTGGCACAGAAGGAAGGGTGCAGACCTCATTCTGAGCTGAAGGAAGTTCAGGGAAATTTTTGTTTCATGTTTCTTTTTTGTCTTTGGTATATAGCAGGGTCAGCTAGTGCTCACCCAATATCCCTTCCTCCTTCTTCCTTGCCATTAGAGTCCTGATTTTGTTCTGGTATCCGCTCCATACCCTCTTGACACAGGAAAATCCTGATTAGTCTAAGTTGCTGATGGTAAACCACTCCCCACCATCCCAACAGCAAAAGTCTCATTTAGGAAGGGGCATGAGACAGGGTTCTGGCCAGTGATAAAGGAGGGGAAATCTACAATGGGGGTTTCTAGAAAATATTTTCTTACTCATAAAAAGACACACAGGCCAAAGTACCCTCTTTTTCTGCTGCATATTGCCATGTCAAGGTGGAATATTTGGCATTGTGGCAGCCATCCTATAAGCTAGCTATTCAAATGTAAACAATTTTTCTACTAGATCAATGAGATTCAATCTATAGCAGAAACTTAAGCCTTGATGTAAATGACTTTCTCTATGTCTCATGTGATGTTTGTGATTATCTGGTTATTACATTCTAGATTTTTATTTATTTATTTTTAAGATTTTATTAAAAAATAAAGAGAGAGAGTGAGAGAGCATGCAAGAGGAGGGGGGCAAAGGGAGAGAGAGAAGCAGAGTTGCCAATGAGCAGGGAGCCCAATGTGGGGCTCAATTCCAGGACCCTGAGATTGTTACCTGAGCTGAAGGAAGACACTTAACCACCTGAGCCACCCAGGCACCCCAATATTCTAGATTTTTAGATTCTTGATCCAGCGCATTTCAATATGTTGAAAGTTTTTAGAATTAAAAAAAGTGTTGCTTTAAATCTCTCACGATTTTTATGATTTTATTTATTTCTTTGATAGAAGACTATCAAAGATTGAGCCACCCAGATGCCCCTGTTTTCTTAATTTCAGTTTGGGTTGTTATTGCTAATGTAGAGAAATATAATTGATTTTTTGTATCCTGTAATCTTATGAGTTTTTTTTAATCTCAAATAGTTTTCAGTAGATCAATCAAGATTTTCTATATATGAGATCACATCATCAGCAAATAGAAATAGGTTTACTTTTTCCTTTCCAATCTAGATTTGTATTTCATTTTCTTGGCTACTTGCCCTGGCTAAAAATTCCAGGACAGTGTTGAACAGAAGTGGCTAAAGTAGACATCTTTATCTGGCTCCTGATCTTAGGGAAAAAGCATTCTGGCTTTCACTATTCAGTATGATGTTAGCTGTGGGTTTTTCATCCATGCCTTTTTTGGGGGTGCCTTGAAAGAGAAGAGATAGCAAGGAAACAATGGAAAAATAGATGTTGGTGGGTCTGACATTGATAGTCTTGTGCCCTGTCTTTTGGACAAAGCCCTAAAACTCATGACTATTTGAGGCATCCAAGAATAAAGCCTGACTATGGCTCCATGTGGATAGTACTAGGATTTGAAATAAAAATGCAATTAAGGGGACACCTGGGTGGCTCAGTTGGTTAAGCAGCTGCCTTTGGCTCAGGTCATGATCCCAGCGTCCTGGGATTGAGTCCCACATTGGGCTCCTTGCTCAGCAGGGAGCCTGCTTCTGCCTCTGCCTGCCATTCTGTCTGCCATTCTGTCTGCCTGTGCTCGCTCGATCTCCCTCTCTCTCTCACTGATAAATAAATAAAATCTTTAAAAAAAATGCAATTAAGTTGTAGAAAAACAAACCAAGTTATATTTCTTCCTCGTTGAGATTGGAAACTGTCTCTAATCACTGTGCTATTACTAATCATGGAATAGCTTTTATGTAAGGTGTTTTTTCACTCATAATTACTAGTAGGTAATATAATAATAATTTCAAGTAATGTACTCTTTTTGGATGCCAGTCCTGTTCAATATGAATCAATCTAGTGAATAAAATTAGTGAATAAAATTTTAAAATGCTAAAACATTTTTTGGAATTAGTATTGATTTGTTAGGGCATTTCCTCTGGATATAGTAGGGTATCTTTAATTGATTTGGAGTCAGAGAATAATACATTTACAGAAAAGTTAATTTCATTTTACACAGCAATCAATGACATTTTAGCATGTAAAGACTGTTGGAAACCTAACTGAAGATTTGAATCTTGACACGTTCCCTTTTACACATTCAAAGGAAATATTTATTCATCTGTATAAGATGAGAAATTATACTTTCTTATTTTGTAGGACTGTTGTGTAATCAGAAGCAGGGTTTCATGCAAAATGTGGACATACATTATGATTTTCCTAGCAAGATAATTACTACACTGCATTTTAATTAAAGGAAAAATCCATCTAAGTTCTTGAATTTGGCACTGGAATTCAAAACAAAAAAATACTTAAAATATTCTTTTCTCTACTTTTTCATTTATTTATTCATTTTAAGAAGCATACATTATTGTATCCATTTGAGTTTTTATTTCATTTCTCCATTTTGAAAATTTAGAAAAAGCACTGATATTGTTGCTATGTCTCTACCACATACTCACTCAATATAATTCTGTCCTCTGGCTTCAGACACTACCACCTCACTGAAATTGCCCTCTTGGAGATGACTTCTTGTCTTTAAACCCAACAATTCACCTGTGTCTACTGCTGATCCTTTCCTCCATTTTTCCTTACTTCTGTGGCATAGTATCAAACTGCTTTTTCTCTTTCTCAAACTATTCCCATTTCCTTTGTCAGTTTCATTTCTTCTTGTTTGTCCCCTTGTTTGTTCTTGGCTCTCTTTTCTTGCCTATACATGCTCATGGTTTCACTTGCTTTCTTTCTGCATATATTTCCTGTAGTTGGTAGTGGTTATCATGATCAGATACTTATTCCCCCTCAATATCTATGGACTCATTAGGGTAGCAGGAGAGATAGATGTGGCTTGCAAAATCTTAGAAAACTTTATCATTTTCATGATTAGTCCTGTTACTATAGGGGCCAGAGATGTGATGTAAATATCTAAGACAGATTCACAGGAATTAACTTTGATGATGGTTTATATTTCCTACCTCAATAAATGGCAACCCCCATGAGGAACTCTCTATTGTATCCCTAACATTTAGCAAAGTGCCTGGTGCATAATCAGTACTAAAAATAAATAAATAAATAAATAAATGAATAAAGAAAGAAAGAAAGAAAGAAAGAAAGAAACAAAGATAGAAAAACACATCTTCAACATCAACACATTTTCAGCCACTTCTCAGTTCTCTCTTATACCATACTAAGTTTTCATGCCACAATGGGTGGGGGTGTGGGGGTGGGAAGAACCTCACTGTAGATGATATTTGTCCTGAGTGTTTTCTTGAGCTCTCTTAGAATTATGACATATAGCATCCACCCATGAACCCTGGAAAAGTTCCCTGACAGCTGCAGATACTTTAGAGATGAATCTATTGCTATTCCAATTTTCATCAAACTTTGAAATTCCATAAATCATAACAATACTATCTAACTATGGTACAGTTCCAAAGGAACTATATATTATTGTAATAAAAAGGAATGTAGGGGAGGTTCTGTAAGGAGCCTAGAAGAAAGGGAGTCAATGGGTAAAACTTCAGTATCATGTTTCCATCTCTGTCTGGGAAACAACTGATAGGTCAGAAGGAAGAAGCTTTATTACCTCTTGGCAAAAGTTTCTCTGTGGCTTAATGAATGCAGGAGGCTAGTACCATTCCTGACATTGTTCAGCTCATTCTCCCAGCTTTGATTCTGTGATAAGAAGGATTCAGATATTCTACCTACCCTACATATATTTGTCTACAGGTACTAACTAAATAATGCAAACTCTACTATTGAGTCGGTAGTTTATGTTTTTCATTTTAAAAGTGTGTACTTTTAGCATGAGTTAGTTGTCCCAAATCCATTCATCTCTGGATACACTGACAAAATAGAATTTCTTTGACCTGAAAAACTAGAGGTCATACAGGGAAATGTAGTAGCTGCATCAAGGAGATATCACTCTGTGAACAATAAGCTGACCCCTTCGACAACATGTCTGGCTCTCCTATCTCTGACTCTGAAATCTCTATTTCATATCTTTTGTTCTAACTTTTGAGTTTCAGTCATCTGGACACCTCCATTTGGATATCTCAGGTCCATCTCAGACTAATTTCTAAATGCAAATTTATCATCTGAAACTCCTAGTCCAACATTACTGCTTTGGATTTCTTCATATGACATTTAGTCTTCATAGCATTTACTTGTTTTACCTACTGTCTGTCCTGCTCCACCAGAATATAAGCTCCACAAATGCAGGGGTTTTTGTATGTTTTGTTCACTGCTGTTTTCCCACTACCTACAAAAGTGCCAGGCATGAGGTGAATATTTAGTGAATATATGTTGAATGAATCTTTATGCCAAATTTGCTCCTTTCTTGGACTAAAGTCCTTACAAGTATTCATAACAATACAATTTTCTAATTTATTCAGACTCAGATCCTTGTAGTTGTTTTTGACTTTTCCTTATTCTCTTCCTATATCCATTTAGTAGACCAGTACTTTCCATGTTGTTCCTAAATATCTTATAAGTTAATGTTATACTTTCTGTATAACATTCTGACTGGGACTATGAAATAGAGATTTACTGAGTCTCATGTGTTCTAGGTTTTTGTTACCCTAATTAATCTTACAAATCACTGCCAGATCAATCTTACTTGGATATCAGCTCTCATTATGTCATTCCTTTACTTGAGGCTCGGCACTGTTTAAGTACAGAATCCTCAGTCTAGCATTTGGAACTACCACAGTATGACCCCAATCTGTCGCTTCAATTTTATCTCCTACTTTTATTTACAGATTCCTTATGGCACAAACAAACTGGGCTACTTGTTCTTTGAATACTCTTTGAACTTTCCTATCTCTGTACTTTCCTCATGCTACCTACTTCAGGAATGTTCATTACCAGCTGTTTCTTGTATTATTTGCTTTTGTAAAGCTAAATGATATCCATATACTACAATCTTTTTTTAAAAAAAAACATTTATTTATGAGAGAGAGAGAGAGCAGGGGAAGGAGCAGAGGGAGAAGGAGAGAGAGAATCCTCAAGCAGACTCCCCCAGTAAGAATGGAACCTAATGTTGGGCTCTATCCCAGGTCCCCAAGATCATGACCTGAGCCCAGAATCAAGAGTTGGATGCTTGGGGCACCTGGGTGGCTCAGTGGGTTAAGCCTCTGCCTTTGGCTCAGGTCATGATCCTGGGGTCCTGGGATCAAGCCCCGCATCAGGCTCTCTGCTCAGCAGGGAGCCTGCTTCCCTTCCTCTCTCTCTGCCTGCCTCTCTGCCTACTTGTGATCTCTCTCTGTCAAATAAATAAATAAAAATCTTTAATAAAAAAAAAAAAGAGTCGGATGCTTAAGTGACTGAACCACCCAGGAATTCTTATAATCTTTTGGTTCATCAGTTTTAAAAACTGATTTACTGTGGTAGGTGGTAGGTGAAGATTTAGCACTTTCACACTATCACACCTCTGTGCCAGGTATCTCTTATTTGTCCCTCCAGTTCCACCGACCACATGTTCTCTCTCCTAGGAGTCTTACCCGTCTCATCTGTATAGACCACATATACTGGCTTCTTGTTGGATTTGGGTCAATAGAGGTCTGAGGGAAGGAAGAGAAAGAGATTAGGGTATTTATTATCCAACTCCCTTTCAGTATCCCTCAAAAAAAGATTGTTGTTTTTTTTCACAGTGGCCTCCTCCTCACACCCCTCTTCCTTTGGGTTTTGGTAATAGCTTCCTTCCTCCTTCCTTTGGGACTAGGGAGTCTAACCTTGTGATTCCTTTACATTCCACCCATATCTGTGTGAATTATTCCTTTATAAATATATCCTTCTGGTTTATCCCAATTTATGTGTACCATTTGTTTCCTGATAGGATCTGACTGACAGGTATACTCTCCTTGCATCCTCCCAATTTAAATAAAAATTTATGGTTAAGTCAAAATTTATTGTTTATATTATGACATTACAAACACTAGTATATTTTCTTCCTGGCATAGCCTTTCATTTTTCCACAAGTTGGTTATTATCTCATTCGCTTAGTTGTCTATGCAATTTTTGCTAATTCTTACCAGGAAGACATTGAATACATTAGACATTCTATAAATTCTATTTATTCCTGGAAATCTCCCTCCTGGGCCTTACCATCTTTCTGTTTAGTCATGCTTAGGAATTGTCTGAAGCTGTTATTAGTATCTCCAGAATGCTATGAATCTCTCTTTCTTGATTTACTTTTTTGTCTTTCTGGAGCATGTGCTCTAGTAGCTTCCTAAGAAATGATACATGGGAGATATTCCTAAGAAATGATACATGGAAGGTATACTTTAAGAGGCTTTGAATATCTAAAGAAGTCTTATAATTTGGTTGGATATAAAATTCTTGGTTAAAAATGACTTTTCTCTCAGAATTTAGAAGGCATTGCTGTATTCTAATTTCTTGTGTTTCTGTTGAGAAGTGCAGTGTCATTCTAATTTCCTACTTTTGAATGTGGCTTTACGAAGTGTTTAGGATATGTGTCTTTGTGTTGGTCTTAAGATGCTTTGACTGCAGTTGGCCCTTGACATACTCTTTCACTCTGAAGATCTCTGTCCTTCAGTCCTGATATCTTCCCTGCATTACTGTAGAAGACAATCTCAGCTGCCTGGTCATTGACTTTTCTACCTATATTCTTTACAAACAGTTCTGATTTTATTTAGGCAGCAATGTGCCTATCATTGCTGTATCCAGACATGGTAATCCCATTCTTATTTGCCAGATACAGTACTTGTTTTTCCAGTTTACCTTGTAACTAATGGTGGTTGTGTATTGCTTTTCTGATCAATGAAATAAAAGCAGTCTGCTGGAGGGAGGGAGAGCTTCAGTGAATGGTTTTATTTTCTGATATGAGTCAGATGTATGGGAGAAGCTCATTGTATTATTTCTGTTTTCCTGCTTTGGATGTGATTATGGGGTTCTGGGGTCCTGGGATCAAGTCCCAGGTTGGACTCTCTGCTCAGTGGGGAGCCTGCTTCTCCCCTGAGTGCCATTCCCCCTGCTTGTGTGCTCTTTCTGTCTCTCTGTCTGACAAATAAATAAATTTTAAAAAATAATAAGAGCAGATGCTCTGCTTTTCTGGGTCAGTTACTGCTGTTCCTCTGCTTCCTATCTTCTAAGAAGATGTTGACATAACTTGTTATTGTCTTCTCTCTCATTTTCTTTGTGCTTATGGGTTTACAACTTTTTTACTTCCCCCTTTTTGGTGAGAGCAGATAAATAAGTGTGTTCAATTAGGTTTTTTTTTTTTAATGGGAAGGGGAGCTTAGTAAGTATTACATTTAAAATTTGTTGAATTGACTTAAGATACTTGGATGCCTATGGTAGCAACTAAACTTTGTCAATTCATAGGACTTCACTAACGAATGATTTATTTTTTATTTTTTTAAAAGATTTTATTTATTTATTTGGCAGGCAGAGTTCACAAATAGGCAGAGAGGCAGGCAGAGAGAGGAGGGAGCAGGCTCCCTGCTGAGCAGAGAGCTGGATGCGGGGTTCGATCCCAGGACCCTGGGATCATGATCTGAGCTGAAGGCAGAGGCTTTAACCCACTGAGCCACCCAGGCACCCCTAACCAATGATTTATTTAATGTATTATTGTATTCTAGGTTATCAGATATCTACTTTGATTTTTCTTCTGTGTTTTTTTTAATAAATTTTAAATTTTAGAACAGTTTTAGATTTATGGAAAAGTTGTAAAATTGTACAGTGTTTTCATATACTCCACACCCACTTTTCCTTATTATAAATATCTTACCTTTGTTCATTACACTATCACAATTAATGAACAAATATAACATCATTATTATTTAAAGATTTATTTATCTTAGATAGAGAGAGTGCATGCATGAGTGGAGACAGGGGCAAAGGGAGAGAGAGTGTGGAGCCCAAATTGGGGTTCAGTCCCACCACTTTGAGATCATGACCTGAGCTGAAACCAAGAGTTGGCTGCTTTAACTAACTGAGCCATCCAGGCACCATGTATTGATAGATTGTTTTAAAAAATGTCCATACTTTGTTCTGGATTCCTAAGTTTTTACCTAATATGCTTTTTCTGTTTCAGAATCCTATCCAGTCAATCCCATTTACAATTGCACCCAAAACCATAAGATACCTAGGAATAAACCTAACCAAAGAGGCAAAGAATCTGTACTCAGAATCCTATCCAGGATTTATATTTTGTTATTTATTTATTTATTTTAAAAAATATTTTATTTATTTGACAGAGAGAGAGGGAGGGAAAGAGAGCACAGAAGATAAGGGAGCAACAGGCAGAGGGAGAGGGAGAAGCAGGTTCCTCGCTAAGCAGGGAGTCCAATATGGGGCTTGATCCCAAGACCCTGAGATCATGACTTGAGCTAAAGGTAGACGCTTAACTGACTGAGCAACCCAGGAGCTCCTAATGACATTATATTTAATCATTATGTCTCCTTAGGCTCTTCTTGGCTATGACAGCTTCTCATACTTTTCTTATTTTTGATGACTTTGACAATTTTAAGGAGTGGAAATTAGCTGTTTCATAAAATGTCCCTCGGCTGGGATTTCTGTGTTATTTTTCTCACAGTTAGACTGGGTTGATGGTTTTTGGGAGGGAGACCATGGAGATAAAGTGCCATTTTTATCACATCATATCAGGAGTATTGCAGTATTGCAATATAGTTCCAATGTTAACTGCCTGGGTTTAGCAGAGACTCTGGATTAATGGCACAGTCCCTAGCAAGAATGGCTCACATAATTCAGGAGAGAGCTTACTTACTTAAGCATATACTTACAATTACAGTTTTATTATAAAGGATATAAAACACAGAGCTTTTATGTCCTTTTGCTATGGAATCAGAGTGTGTCCATCTCCTGGCACAGCATGTGTTCACTAACCAGGAAGGTCCCCTAAGCTTTGGTGTTCAGAGTTTATACTGGGGTTTCCTTACATAGGCAAAATTGACTGAATCATTAGCCATGTGATTGATCTCAATCTCCAGTACACCTCCCCTCCATGACGGAGGTTGCACTTGGCTAATCTTACCTGGTCTAAAGCCCCAACTCTCCAATTACATGGTTGGTCACTCTGGCATGTCCAGCTTCCATCATAAGTCCTTTTGTTGTCATAAACTCAGGTGTGGTCCAAGGGGCTTAAAAATGACAAAGATAAAAATATATGTTTATAAAAAATAAAAAATTAAAAAAAAATGACAAAGATACTACTATTTGGGAAATTCCAAGAATTTAAGAGTTTCCTTTCAGGAACCAGGGATAAACACCAGTCAATTTTTCTTTTATTTCACAATTACATACTGTCAACATGACTTATGACATTTATGCTGACTTTAGTCACCTGGCTGAGGTAGTGTTTGTCAGGTTTCTCTACTGTAGTTTCTTCCTCTCCACTCTTTTCCTAGTGTACTCTTTGGAAGAAAGTCACTTTGTGCACTTTGAAGGTATAGGGAGTTATTTATGCTCAACCTCTTTGAGAGGGAAGTATTTACATTAAATTATTTTGAATTCTTTGACAAAGGAGATTTCTTTCCCCACACTTATTTATTCATGATTTATATCAGTACAGCTTTATGCATATTTTATACTTTCAATTGTAATTTAACAGTACTTTGTTTATTTTATTGCTCAAGTTTTTCAGCTTTGGCCATTAGGAGCTCTTTCAGTTGGATCCTTTGTCTTTGACATGCCCCCATGACTATGTTATTTTTGTTTTTCTTCAAAAAGCACTTCCTTACTTTCTGGCACTACAATATGCTTCAATCTCATCTTGTATATTTCCTGTATCAGTCCAAGTATCAACCATTTCTCCAAGGCTTAGTAGTTCCTTTTTATTGGAGAATGATGTTACCTACATTCTTTTAAACCTGACTCCTTGTTTTAACTTTATTTTTGGAAATAATATTACCAGTCAGTGCTCATTCCCATTTTGATTTGGATGAGATTACCAAGATCTGGAAACTCTAAATCAGAGCCTCTCAATTCTCTTGCACAGGAGAAAAAACAGAGCTTTAAGTAAAAACTGCAGTTGTAAGGACACTGAATGTTTACTTTTCGGTAACCTTCAGAATCCCTGAGGATGGAATTATCTCATGAGATAGAGAAGTGAAGCTCAGGGAACTAAAGGATGAAGCTATGGAAAAGAGCAAGAGAAAACACGGTTTGACTTTTTGATTTTTTGTCTTAATTTGTATTTTTGGAGATATAACACTGGAATTCTATCTGAAAGGCCTGGGATATCTTTTCTTCTCACCAACACTTTTTATTATGAAAAATACAGACATATAGCAAGGTTGAAAGAATTTTAGAGTAAAATAATTTTACAGTGCAATCTATTCACACTACCCAGATTTTATTAACTTTTTATTCTATTGCTCTACCACATATCTACCCATCTAGTCACCCCTTTTTCATCAGTCTTACTTTTTGATGCATTTTAAAGTAAATTGCAGACATTATACTTCTCCCTAAATACTTCAGCATATGTATCAATAACTAGAGTTTAATACAGTTGTTAAACTGTAAAATTTACATATTATAACGTGTAAATCTTATGTGTATATTTGCTGAGTTTGAAACATACACATGGGTAAGGCAAACCACTATGATAATGTAGAACATTATTACTCATTATTATTAGTTCTATCATGCCCCTTTCCAAATAATCCATGCCCCCACCTCCTCCAGAGGCAATAACTATTATAATTTTTTCTCTACCTTGGATTAGTTTTATCTGTTCTAGAATTTCATATAAATGAAATCATAGAGTATGTACTCTCATGTGTTAGGTTTCTTTCACTAGCATAATGTTTTTGAGATTTATCTATATTGTTTCACATTTGTTCCTTTTCTTGCCTTTATTTATAAATACACAATAATTTGAAAATCTTTTCTTCCATTGAAGTACATCTGGGCTATTTCCAGTTTGAGGCCTTTATAAATGAAGCTGTTATGAGCACTTGCATTTGAATTTTTGTGGGATATGTTTTTGTTTCTCTTGGGTAAATGCCCAGGAGTAGAATTGCTGGTCATAGGGTAGGTGTATATTTAAGTCTTCTAATGTCAGACTATTTTTCCAAGTGGTTATATCATTTTAAATCTCCATCAATAATATAAGAAAGTGCCCTGTCAGTGTTTGGTTCTGTCATTCCTTTAAATTTTAGACATTCCAGTGTGTATGTAATGACTGATACATCACTGTAATTTTAATGTGCATTTCCCTATTGGTTAGTTATGTTGAGTACTTTTTTCATGTCCTTATTGGCTTACTGTATTTGTGTACTTATTGTCCTTTTATGAAACATCTTTTCAAACCTTTATTTTCTATCAGATTGTCTCTTTATTGTGAGTAGTATTTCTTTATATTCTAAATGAGTGCTGTCCATTGGAATTTTCTGCATAATCCAATATGTTTATTGTGAAAAGTGCTTAGTACAAATGAGGAAGTATATATATATTTTAAAGATTTTATTTATTTATTTGAAAGAGGGAAGGAGAACATGAGAAGGAGGGTCAGAGGGAGAAGCAGACTCCACATCAAGCAGGGAGCCTGATGTGGAACTCAATCCAGGGACTCCAGGGTCATGACCTGAGCTAAAGGCATTTGCTTAACCATCTTAGCCACCCAGGCACCCAAGGAAGTGTATTTTTAATTGTATTTAACTTTAATTAATTTAAATTGAAATAGCTACATTAGCTAATGGCTACCATATTGGACAGTGCAGTTTTAGATACCAGTCCTTATCAGATATATGTTTTGTAACTATTTTCTCTCAGTCTGTGGCTTGGTGATCCATTTTTTAAAAAGATTTATTTATTTATTTTAGAGAGAGAGAGAGAGAGAGAGAGAGTATGCAGGAGCAGGAGGGGTAGAGGAAGAGTGAGGGAGCATCTCAAGCAGACTCCAAGCTGAGGGCAGAGCCTGACAGGGGGTTCAATCTCATGACCTTGAGATCATGACCTGACCCCAAACTGAGTTAGCTGGTTAACTTACTGTGTCATCCAGGTGCCCCTGACTCTTCATTTTTAAAAATATCCTTTTTTAAAAAAGATTTTATTTATTTGACAGAGAGAGACACAGCAAGAGAGGGAATACAAGCATGGGGAGTAGGAGAGGGATAAGCAGGCTTCCCACCAAGCAGGGAGCCTGATGTGGGGCTTGATCCCAGAACCCTGAGATCATGAACTGAGCCAAAGGCAGATACTTAATAACTGAGCTACCCAGGCACCCCTCTTCATTTTTTTTTTAAATGGTATCTTTTGATGAGCAAAACTTTCAAATTCAATCAAGACTAATTTTTCGTTTTTTTTTTTTTTTTTTAAAAGGATGTCTGCCAAGAGCAACTCGACAGTCTCACTTTTTTTTTTTTTTTTAAAGATTTTATTTATTTAAGAGAGAGACAGTGAGAGAGAGCATGAGCGAGGAGAAGGTCAGAGGGAGAAGCAGACTCCCCGTGGAGCTGGGAGCCTGATGCGGGACTCGATCCCGGGATTCCGGGATCATGACCTGAGCCGAAGGCAGTCGTCCAACCAACTGAGCCACCCAGGCGTCCCATCGTTTTTTTTTTTTTTTTTTTAATGGCTATTTCATTCTTTGTCCCAGTTAAGAAACTTGTGATTACTCTTAAGTCAGTGGATTTATGGTCAACCTTGATGATGTGGGATGAGGGTCACCACTGTTTGAGTAACACTGTTGAAAAGATCTTTGTTACCTGATTGGATACTTTGGCACCTTTTTGAAGAACAAAAAAATTGTGTAAGTGTAGATCTATTTCTGTCCCGTTCTCTTGTATTAATCTATTTGTTGAGCTTCATGCCATTACTATACTGTTTCGTTTACTGTAGTTTTATTTTAAGTCCTAAAGTTAGAAGTGTGAACCCTTTGATTTTTTTCTTTCTCAAGATTGTTTTGAGTATTTTAGGTCCTTTGAATTTCCATAGAAATCTTAAAGTCAACTTGTTAATTTGGATTATGACTGGGATTTTGATGATTTAGATGTAATGAAAGAAACATTTGAGATATATATATATCTATATCTGTATCTATCTATCTATCTATCTATCTATCTATCTATGATTTTATTTATTTATTTGACAGAGAGATAGAGAGAGCACAAGTAGGTTGTGTGACAGGCAGAGGGAGAGGGAAAAGCAGGGTCTCCATTGAGCAGGGAGCCCGATGTGGGGCTCTATCCCAGGACTCTGGGATCATGACCTGAGCTGAAGACAGTCGCTTAACTGACTGACCCACTCAGGTGTCCCTATTTTTGAAAATGGATATTTATATAGGTTGACATATTTTAAAACTTTGTCAAGAAGGAAAATAGGGTCTGATCAGTCTCCTATGACCTAGGCCAGAAGAGAACCTATAATAATCTGTTTCTTCCATTTTGTATTGTTTACTTAGAAAGGACTTTGGACAATAATTTCTTTGGAAGAAACTGTGGTTAGAGTTGCAAACTCTCTGGAGCATAAGAAGTCAAAAATCGAGGTCCCAAGAAACGGAACAGAAACCACTTCCAAGATGAACTAGTGATTCTAAATGCAAAAACCCTCTATATAACTCTTTGATTTATGTCCTATTTAAGGAAGGCAATAAACTTTGTGCTTTTTCTGGTCTGCAGCATCTCTAAACTATTTTGCCTTTATTTTTCTCAAAATTATTTTGGGAAAAGGGAAGTTACACAACCTTGTACCCTTCAGTATAAGCTTGGAAAGTAAATCTACAGATTGTTTAATCTTTTCATGTTGCATATGAAGAAATAGAGGGGTACATGATTTGTCCAAGATCAGATAGTTATTTAGTAGCAGAGTTCTGACAATATTCCAGGCTAATATTTCCACCATGTATTCTGTGACAATAGCTAACCAGTCACTAACCCCCACACCCTGTATGTGCCTGGCAGGAGGCTAGGTATAGATGATATAAATTACCATTATGATATAGCTCTGGTCCTCAAACACCATAGAGTCCTGTGTAAGAGAAGTCACAATTAGAAAACAGTAAAAGGCAATATATAATAATGTTCCAAATTGGGTAGATTTTAAGATAAAGTGGTATGGATGCACATAGAAGCAATATTGTGCTTCATTTTAAATAAACATGGCTGTTTTATGGCAATATTGAACTGTAATCGAGAGTAGGTTGTATAAGGGAGACCTGAAATAGGCTTAGTTTGCTAACTTAAATGTATAAAATGAAAGCAATGAAATTTCACCTTAAATTCATGCTCTGTTAAACAAAATGTTAACAACTGTTAAGGAATGTAAAGATTAATACTTGGTGAAATTATCAGAGAAGGCTTAATGGAAGAAGTAGGGTTTGAGAAAGAATTTCAAGGAATGATAAAATTATGAAGGGCAAAGGATTATAAACTGTTATAAATGTTTTTTAATATTTTAATGAAATTTTATTTTAATATAATTTATATTACATTTTATATTATATTGTAAATATATATAAATATATATTTTATATTATAAATATATTTATATATAAGAATATTTAATATTTTAATGAAAATTTGAATACCTTATAAATTAAAATGTTATTTCAATGCAGTGCAAGAGAAGGCCATTAAATATGTTTATGGGTCTCTGAAATAAATTATTTTTAACTAAAGCTAGTGAAGCCCAAATTTGTCTGGGAAGCTTAGAGGTGGAAATGTCTACTGAATTAGTCAAGTCAGTATTTAGATTTCTTCTTGCAGAGGTGGTGCTATTTTGCCCAGGTGCTTCTCCTATGAGAGCTGGTCCACATGGAATTGTTTTTTTTTTTAGACAATATTCCTGTAAAGGTAATGAGAGACCTGTTTTTCCATTTTGCTTTCAGCAATTTGTCCTAAAATAAATAAACTAACGTCTCCAATATCTCATTGCCTTATCTAGAGATGGGACCAATAATAACTTCCCTACCGACCTCATAGCAGTTGTGAAACCTGAAAGGATAATATGTGTGAAAATGCTTTGAAAATCTTTCAGGTATAAGATTCAATAAATAACAATAATTGTACAGATATAGCTCAGTCGGGATTCTATAAATATTTTTAGGGATAAATTCTGCAGAATTCTCTGTAGTATTGACTTGGCTTGTCTCCAAAGACTCTAATGGACATTATTATATTTTTCCTGGGCTGTAGATAACTGTATGATTTATGTACAATATGATTAATTGAATGCTTCATATGTACTGAATCATCTTTCATCAAATTGGCAGATTTACAACTTTGCAGTGAGTTGTTATTTAGAATATCATTGGAAAAATTCTTGTTTGTATTATTTTTTACTTCTACATTAAGTACAAAAAATTGCTTTCTTTATACTTGTATCCAGATTAGTGCAATTATTTAGGAATGATGATGAACTGCTAATGCAGATAATGAAGATGAAACTTGAATTTCTTACATAACTGAAGAGAAACTATTTTTTTAAAAGATTTTATTTATTTGACAGAAAGAGAGACATCACAAGTAGGCAGAGAGGCAGGCAGAGAGAGAGGGGGAAGCAGGCTCCCCACTGAACAGAGAGCCTGATGTGGGACTCCATCCCAGGACCCTGAGATCACGACCTGAGCCGAAGGCAGAGGCTCAACCCAATGAGCCACCCAGGCTCCCCAAAGAGAAACTATTTTGATCATTGAGAGAAGAGCAAAAAGAGTAGAACTGTAACACTAATTTTTCTTTCATTAGAAAGTGAGTTCAATTGTTATCAAAAGTAGATTCAAGGGGAACCTGGGTGGCTCAGTTGGTAGAGCATGGGACTCTGGATCTCAGGGTCATGCATTCAAGCCCCATGTTGGGCATGGAGCCTGCTTTAAAATAAAAGGTGTGCTCAATTGTTACTAAGAAAAACATAACTTGATTTGTGAAGCAAAGATAGTCTTCAATTCATTGCCTTCATGTGTCTATTCTTTAGTATCGCATATTAAAATAATATTTTATGAGGTTTGATAACATAACTATTAATACTAAAATAATAACACTTAAAATTCTCAACATAGGTTCGAAATACACAAAGGATTTAATTTCTTAGCAAAATATTCACATTTTTATATGGCAAAAAAGAATTGCCATTATATGTCAATTATATCTCAATAATTAAAAAAAAACTGCTACAAGAAACAATACCTTGACTATATTATTTCCAAAATCTGGGTTACTGAATATTAGTTATCTATTGCTGCATAATTAATTACCATAAACTTGCCAGCTTAAACAACATACTTTTTTTTTTTTAAACGAGATTTATTTATTTGAGTGAGAGTAAGCAAGAGAATACAGGGAGTGGGAAGGGGCAGAGGGAGAGAGAGAATCTCAAGCAGACTCAAAGCTGAGCTCAGAGTCCTATGTGGGGCTCTATCTCACTACCCTGAGATCATGACCTGAGCTGAAACCAAGAGTTGGACCAACTCTTAACCAACAGCTTAACCAGCTGTGCCACCCAGGTGCTCCAAAGAACACACATTTATTATCTTACAGTTCCTATGGATCAGGAATCTGGGTACAACTTAACTGAGTCCTTTGCTTCATGATCTTTCATAAGGCTACAAACACGGGGTCATCCAGGGCTGGAGTCTCATTTGAAAGCTCACCTGGGAAGCATCTACTTTCAATCTACTTCCAGTCTGGTTGTTGGCAAAATTTAATTCCTTGCAGACTGTTGGGCCTCAGTTCTTTGCTGGCTGTCACCTGCTCCTTGCCACATGGCCTTTTCCATATGCAGTTTATAACTTGGCAGTTTGCTTTGTCAAAGCCAGCCAGGAGGTGCCCTAGAAAGCCAAAAGTTACAGTCCTACATATTGTAATCACAGAAGTGACATTCTATCACTGTTGTTGTATTCTGTTGGTGAGAACCAATTTATAGGTCCTGGTCACACTTAAAGGGAGAGGATTACAAAAGGGTATCAATACCAAGAGACAAGGATCATTTTGGGCCATCTTAGAGTCTGTTGGCAAGAAACTGATTCTTGTATAACATAAGCTACAGAGGGGTGCCCACGAAGAGATCATTCTCAATTAATTCTATAATCCAGAAGGAATTAGTGAGATTGGCTTAAATAATTTCCTGTTAACTATACAGCATCATAAACAAATAAGTGCCAACTAATAAGCACATTATTTTCTTCTTCTACTATTCTGTTCTTTGTCCAGTACTGTCAATTATGATATGAGATAGCCCTATATCAGACCCTGGAAAAGTGGCAAATAGTACTTCAGAAAAGTATTAGAGAAAATATAATTATATGTGTATATATTTCATCAGCAAAGTGTACTGCTTTAGTAAATGGTGTTTATTTTGTTATACTGGTAACATATCTATTAAAAATGTCATTCTCAATAGCACATTGCCAGCATGTTCCTTCACATTAATGGCCTTGGTTAAATAAAACCCTAATTCTTGCACATGATTAGAAACTTGCAAAAGGGATTCAATGTGGCATTGATATAATAAAGTCTTTGACTTTGAGAAATTGACAGAACTTCTTTTGGTAATTAAAAGAACTTTTTGTATTCTTAATTAAATCAAAACACCAGTTTTTAAACTACTTAAAATAATTATGTCACAAGTGAGTATTTTCTATGCAAAAATATTTTTCTCTTTTAAAGACTAGCAAAGACTGGAAAAGCCTGAGATGGAAGAGATTAGTAATTATCACTTCAATAGTGTTTAGACTGTTGTGTTATAGTCAGTAGATGGCCGCTAATAAGAATGAAAGTAAATTTATTAGTCTGAATCATAGGTGGTTAGGAAAATCCTACTTTTTTTTTTTGTAAGATTTTATTTATTTATTATTTTAAGAGAGAGAGGGAAAGAGAGACAGAGAGCATGCTCAAGTTGTGGGGAGGGGCAGAGGGAGAGAGAGAATCTCAAGCAGACTCCACACTGAGCACAGAGCACAGGGCTCCATCTTACAACCCTGAGATCATGACCTGAGCTGAAATCAAGAGTCAGATGTGTAACTGACTGGGCCACCCAGGCACCCCTGGAAAATTCTATTTTAAGATGCAGTGAAAAATGGACCCAAATATTGCCTAAAATGTTGTTTGGTATGAATTGGAGCATTTTGAACAGCTTAAGAGCTGTGTGGAAGGTTGAAGACAAAGATAAACTTCAGACTTTGAAGTCTGTCTGTCTATCCTAGATCATGTCGATATTATAACCCTTAATGATGGTATTTCCACTTTATTGCTCTAAATCAGCATGCAGTTGTATTTTGAGAGATTATAGTGGTTTGGTAGGAGCTCTTTACTTTTATAAATGGATGGAACAAATTTTTTTGCCTGCATATTTTTAACATGTCATGTGTAATCCCTATATATATGGTTAATAAATCCTAAATAGAAAAGGTTATTAAATGAATAGACAAGATTTGGTATCAGAACACCAAGTAGACTAAGACATTATATAAGCTTATATTATTATATTATTATTATAGAGGACATCCTCACATTTGGGGTGCTGTGTACCACAGACAAAAATCTACATTATCTCCTTTTCCCTGAAAAAAATAGAACTTCACATTAGCTGATAGGGAGGTTTGGTATCTTGATGGGGCTCTGCTTTGTCATTGTCCTTGGTGTGTTCTCCAAAGTACACAGGAAAATTCTCTTCTGAATACAGAATGAAGTAAGGTTTTAGCAAAATCTTGTAGAGACTTACGTCTTCTAATCTCTAGGATAGAACTGGAGGGTAGGAAGCACTTGGCTGAATGAATACAGGCTTGTTACTTGGAGAAAATAAACTAAAAAAGCAAAAGCATGAGAATACTAAGGCTCTGTGTGTAGCAAGTATTTGTCTTGGGGGACAATAATTTTTCTAAATTCTGATTGTGTGGCTTCTATTTCAGGATAGGATCTTCTCTGAAGCCTTAAACAGTAAATAGAGAATATATTCAGCTATAACTCGAGCCCTGTGACCTTTGTCCAAGGATTCAGCTGAGTCTTATAAATCAGAAATTCAAATGTCAAATCACCCATGATTTACCCAGCTTTGAATACTGGTATTTAGAAACCCATCCTGTCTCATTCTAGAGGTAGATTTTTAGTCAGTGGGAGGTCTATTCTCAGAAGACTATCTAGTCTAAGAATATACATATATTTGCTTTATGTAATTTAAAAAAATAAGACTGGGGAGTTTCTGTGGCAGCACCTTAGTTAACTTGAGCTAAGGTACTAAAAAGTGTTTGATATGGGAAAACTTTCTAGACCAGCTTTCCTACAGAAAGATTGACTCACTGAGAAGCTATTTACCTAAGCAGAAATAATTTATATTTCAATGTGAAAATTTATATTAGGTATAGGTAAGAAACAGTGTCATGTTTAGTCATGAGCAGAGATATTTAGAAACAAATTACACCATAGGACAAAGTAGGGGCAATAAATGGGGCTGTCATTTAGACAGGTCCATTGATGGGGTGAGGTTTTCATTTCAGCAAGCCCTCTGGACAGGATAAAAGGTTCAGTTGGGGACAACAACTTTAAAATGAAGGAACTGGCACAAGTTTCTAAGCTTTAGTTAGTATATTTAACAGACAGGAAACTGTAATACTCTCTTCTTCCTTAGTGAATTGAACAGAGGAATGAAGCAGGTTCTCAGCTGAAAAGTGAGGCTTATGGACAGTGGATCAGGCAGGCACTGCTTCTGTGTGGAAATCTGAACTTTCAGGATGTCTGTGGTCACCTGAGTATCTTTTTGGGGGGTACGGAGGGAGGGAATCTAGCAGATACAAATACATGCTTTCTAGGAAATAATACAAAGTATTACTCTATTCATAGTTAGGAGACATTTAAAAGAATCCTCTTTGTTTTGAACAAATTTGTTCATTTCTCTTGGCTGGTAGAAACCAGGACTATGCCTATGTAGTGTCCAGATGTCCACATGGTGATGTGACCTTTAATCTTCAAGGTCTTTATCTATTTATACCAGCATTGATTGAGATGCCAGATCTTTAACCATGCAGATTGTTGCCAAGTCTTCCCTTATTCTTGACCTTAAGTTCTCTTAAAGATCAGCTTTCTCTCGGCCACTCTTACAGGAGCTCTCTCAGACTGTCTGCCTACACACAACACTCGCTGTTTTTATTCTGTGGTTCTGCCACTACACTGGTAATGGGGGCATTGATTCTATTGTTCTTATATCTCTTACCCTGATTTGGGGCTCGGATGTTCCCCCTCTTTACTGAGATTCAATAGGAGAGAGGTAATCACAGTGTATCACATTCTTTCTTTGACTCTGTAATAAGCACTAATTATTTTAACTTCAAAAATCCTAATCAGCAGTGGTTAAAACAATTAATTATCTCACACAACAAGAGCTCTGGAGATTCAGTTCAGTATTGGCATAACAGCTTAACTATATGACTAAGAATTCATCTACCTGACATATGTTCACTTCATTACCCTTAGCTCTGTTGGCTTTTATCATTATATCTGTTATCACTGTGCTTCTCATGTTCACCAGATGACTGTCACACCTCCAGGTGTCACTTCCATGGTTAAGATGGGAAAAAGGAGTAGCATCAGTTATGTTCTACCTTATATAGCAAGCTTCTCAGAAGCTCCTCCAGAAAATTTCCCTTATACCATGTTGTCCAGAACTATACCATACATGCCAAGAATTATGTCTAGAATTAGCAAGTGAGACTAGGAAAGTAAGTATTTGGTTTTCCATCCTCTATAGTTGTATGATGCAAGGAAATTGAGGGTTGAAAATGCTATCTGGCCTAAGAACTTGTGAATATCTAAGTTCTCACTTTTTTTCTGTCTTGATTCCCCATAATCCCACAAAATTTTATATAGTCTTTCTAGGACAGATACTGAGTTGGCTTATTCAATACCCATTTCCAATAAATTTTTCCATGGTTTTCCTCTAGGTTAAAGATATGTATATGTTTGATTTCTCAGCTACTTTTGCTTATAGGGGTGGTCATGTGAACTGGTTCTAGACAGTTTGGTGTGTATATGGCTTCTCCCCCGACCTTCAAAGGGCAAATACTCACTAGAGAAAGCTTTTTATCTTTGTCATTCTCCTCCTTTCCTGTGTGGAACATAGCCTTGATGCCTGGAGGTGCAGCCACCATCTTGGGACAAAAGAAAGGCAACAAGATGATGGAACCTGAAGAATGAATTTGGCACATAACAACACAGTGGAGCCACTGAATCAGACCTGAATAGTCTACCAGTGACCTTTTCTTTATGAGACTAATATATCTCTGCTTATTTAAGACAATGACAGAGTTTTCTGCTACTTGCAGCCAATGTAATCCTAACTTATATAGGTAAGAAACCATGTTTTTATATCATGTGTTTCTCCCAAAGGTATTTATTGTCTTTGCCAGAGCTGTCTCCATTCTCCTTAAAGGTCCCAATTTTGAAAACTGAAAACAAAGAAACAAATTTCTTTTCTCTAATATTTTTATGTATCATAAAATGATGCCAAATAGTTTATCAAAATAGGGAAGGGCTATATAAGTAACAAGGAATTATAGGGGAAAAAGTCTTTATAAATACTACAAAACATATCTTACCATAGTTATAAGTACAAAGAAACACACCCAAATTAGGCCAAGGCAGAAGAAAGAGAATTTTTTAGATGGCTGTAGGTATATCTTATGGATTTACGAATAGGAAGTATAGCTTGAACCTCACTATGGACTAGAACCAGGAATTGGAAAGCTATTATGAATCAGTGCAGTTGTTCTCCCCTCCCTCTTTGAACACATGATCTCTTATGGTCTGCTTTATTCTTCTCTCTTGGCATTAGCTTTTTCTGCTTCTCTGTGCACAAAGAAGAAATTAGTCACTTCAGCCTCACCATTTCCAATGCAAACTAAGATTGAGTAACATCTCTTGTTTTAAAGTTTTCTGGAGAAAGACTCTCTTGGTCCAATTTTATTTTTGTGTCAATCTTTAACTCAGTTAGTGACCATGGGATGGGGTCAGATGGCTTAGATATTCTTGGGAGAAAAGGGAAAATAGTCTTTGAGAAGGGGCCATGGATGTGTGTGTGTGTGTGTGTGTGTGTGCACACGTGTATGTATGTGTGTGTTTGTGGTAGTGGTTGCTAGAGAAGAAATAATGGACATCTCTACAACTCTTCTAATATTCTATTCTGCTGAAAGGTAAATCAAATTAATGATTTATTCATTCTATGAACACTGGTATTACTTGTTCCTCCCTTTATGTTCTCTCTCAGAGAATGTCAAGACCATTTATCTAATTGTCCATGTCATAAACGTCTACATAACCAATAAGCAGCACAATAGCTAACACTTATTGAATATGTGTACTTTGTGATAGGTATTCTGCATGCATTATTTTATGTATGTATGTATGTTTATATTTTCTACATGCATTATTTTAAATTTAACCTTAAAACAACCCTACAAGTAGGTATTATCTATCTTATAAGCAAACATTTCTCTTGGATTAGTATAATAACCTTCTACCTCCCTCACCCTGGTCACACCTCACCTCTCCCAACCATTTTTTAAAATGTGGTAATCCGTAGTAATTCTAAAATAGATATCTAATTATGTTATTTTCTCACTTTAAGCCCTTCTGTGGTTCCCCTAGGATAAAGTCCAAATTCCTTTAAATGATATATAAAGTCTTTTATGATCTATGCACTCTTCATCTTTGCCAACTTCCATCTCTCTGCACCATCTTGTACCTCACACTCTATTTGCAAGCCTTAAAAATTATTTAAAGTTCTTACCAGTTCATTTCTTACTTCTGCACAACCACCATCTAGCTGTTCTCTCAGCTGATGCCTACACATTACCCACATTAAGGATTCATCTTAGAGGTTACCCTATCCAAAAGACTTCCCTGAATGATTTAGGTGCGCCTTCTTTGTAATTCTGTATCTCTCAGTGCTTTTTTCCTATACTTATTACACTGAACTGTCAGTTAACTTATTCTGTCTCTGACACTGATTGGTAAAGTCCTTGAGTGGAAGGACTTTATCTGGTTTTGTTGAAAATCCTATGTTTAGGGTAGTACTTGGTCATAGTAAGTTGCTCAGTAAATATTTGTTCAATGAATGTATCTTCATAAGTCTAGAAGAAGTTGAAAAGCCACGTGGACAGAAACAGATATTCAGCATTTCTTGCTTACTGAGTGGATTATTTTGACAGCCATTCTCTTTATTCTTATTGTTTGGGCTTATAATTTATAAAAATTGAGCAGATAAAAATTGATAAAATTAACTGAGAAAACATATTGCAAAATAAGAAAGTGACAAGCCAAAGGAAGCAGTAAGGTGAGATTGGGGGAGAAAAGGCAAGGAACTGAATTTTTTTCAGAGCTTATTTAATCAAATGTCCTTGTTAGTAAACCTAAGCCTTGCAATAATTCTTTGAGACTGAAATGTTGTGCCCGTAGTAAAGACAAGAAAATTGAAGACCAAAGTAGAGCAAAACAAACTGAATGATTATACAACAAATTCTCTACAAATAAGCAGCAAACAACAGAAATTAAAATCAACCTTAGAAAATATGGAGAATATGCCTGAGTAAGGCAACCTACACCCTAAATAATCCTTTTGCTGGGTCTGGGTTTCTGTATCAGCTTTCTAGCTTTTCTTGTACCTCTGTTTCCTTCACTCTCATCCGATTTGGATGTAGGTATACTTCATTCCTCTATACAAAATAAATTCCACTTTTGCCCTCAAGTTTTGTCTCACTTAACTTTTTCATGAGTGAAACTGACTTTATTAGACCTGCTTTCTGGTTTAACTAAACTTCTCTGAGCCCAGCAAAGCACCTGACTTCTCTTTCAGGGAATTGTAGGCAACACAGCAGTAAATATAAATATAAATATAAATATAAATATAAATATAAATATAAATACACACACACACACACACACACACACACTATTATTGTAGATCACGCGGGTTCGGGGAGGGGAGAGGTAAAATACTTAGGGGTGGGAATGTTTAAGTTACCATATTCTGCGCAGTGAGAATCTGGAGTCATTTTCAAGTTACACAATTTCCTACTTCTTTTCAGTCGGGTCAAGTCGCTAGACTTTGTTAAGTCTCATTTATTACTACTGAAAAGAGAATACTAGTAAGAGGCCCCTACCTACCTACCCGAGGATTTCTGTTAAGGACCAAACAGATGAGGTATGTGAAAAGCGCTTCACAAACATTTGGTTAACTCCGTAAACATTTGTACCTGGCTACGAACGAGACTGCATTAACTCAGGTTTCCCGGCTGAAGAAATTCAAAGACGGCTTGTCTCTAGGGAGAGGAAGCCGAGCGTTACTACGTGACGTCATCATCCCACGCCGGCCGCGACGGTTTCCGGGTTGGGCTTACAGCCGTGTTCCACGCTATGGGGTTTTGGCGGCGTTTGTTGATTTTTGGCTGGGTATCGCTTCGGGGTGGTGGCGGGGCATGTGTCCCGCTTGGGGGAAGCCGAGTGTTGGTTTGTCGGCGCCAGGTTCGTGGTGCTGCTGGACAGGGGGAGTCGGGAGGACTGAGATGCTCGGGCGGCAGGGCCCTAGGTGCCCTGGCATAACCTCTTGCGGAGGCCTCACCTCAGATCTTAACGGGTCCCCGCCAACTAGACGGCAAAATGAGACCCCGGTTGGCTGGATGTCCCCAGTTTCCAAGCAGGCCCCCAGTAGGACCTGGCCGAGGAGTGGCGGAATATGAAACAATTCTTAAACATGGATGTGTGACTTGTGCATTGTTTTATCTGTTACTTTATTTAGAAAATAGATTAAAGAGAAGTAAACACGTGGAGGATTTAACTCCGTAAGGAGACAGTTTACTTACTTTCCATTTTTAATGTCTGCGTATGCTGGCAGGTAAATTTCAGCTTAAACAGTGTATTTCCACAACTGTGATCAATAGTGGTAGGTAGATAGTACAAAAGACCTAACAAATGGAGATCAAAAGGAAGGCCCTCTAACAAACTCCGAATTTTTACTTTAACAGCATGATAATAGAGATGGCTTATTTTAAAACTTTTTTTTTTTTTTTTTTAAGTTATCTGGCGCTGACAATGAGACCTTAAAACAAAGAAGAATGCAAATCATGTCCCGAGGACTTCCAAAGCAGAAACCAATAGAAGGTGTAAAGCAAGTTATAGTTGTGGCTTCTGGAAAAGGTGGAGTTGGAAAGTCTACTACAGCAGGTATTATAGGGTATAGGATATTCTGATCTCAAGTAGGAATTTATGCCAACTGGGAAGTGCACAGCATTAAAATTAATAGTTTTAATTTTTAAAGAGTTATTTGTGAAATTGTTAATAGCTGATTTTGTAGTATTAGGAGTTGGTAGTGATTAGGAAGTTAGATTAGCAGTTTCAGAAAGCTAGGTACATAGCCAGATGCTTGACTCCTTAACTGAGGAAAAGGTGGTCAGATTATCCATCAGATCTTCAGTTTACCTAATTGTAAAATGACAATGATAACCTTTTTCATAGGGTGGCTATGTAAATTAAACATGCTAGCCACTTAGCTCAGAGTCTCTTAGATAGTAAGTGCTCAATATTTGGTTGCTGTTATTATTTTTTAAACATTTAATAACTTTAATACTAAATTATTTCTGTTCTTTGATGTTCTCTTCCAGTCTATGAATGTACATATAGCTACAAAATTGCAATGAGACTTTTTAGATTATTAAGACCTTTTTCATTTAACCATAATGTAATTTTCAACATTTATAAAATAAGCATTGATCTAATATTTGAAAAAAAATTTTTTTTATACATTTTATTTATTTATTTGACAGAGAGAGATCACAAGTAGGCGGAGAGGCAGGCAGAGAGCGAGAGAGGAGGAAGCAGGCTCCCCATTGAGCAGAGAGCCTGATGCAGGGCTTGATCCTAGGACCCTGGGATCATGACCTGAGCCAAAGGCAGAGGCTTTAACCCACTGAGCCAGCCAGGCGCCCCTGAAAATGTTTGTAAAGGTTTAACATTGTTTTAATTGTTTAAAATACCATCTAATCTTTATATCTTTTCTATTAATAATACTGGAGCAGAAAATTTGTTTTTGGTGGCTCTTTTGAATTGATTGTAGATTTCATGGTGACTGAAATGCTGCTTTCAGATTCATAGGAGAAATATCACCAGAAATAGAAGAGTTACCAGCCAAGACTAATAACTGGATATTCCTAAACTTTTTCAAAAGAAATTTTTAATTTTTTTTAAAGATGTATTTGAGAGAGGGAGAGAACAAACAGAGGGAAGGGCAGAGGAAGGAGAGAATATCCTTAAGCAGATTACCCGCTGAGCATGGAGCCTAATGCCAGGCTCTATCCCAGGCCCCTGAGATCATGCCCAAGCCAAAATCAAGAGCTAACCAATTGAGCTACCCAGATGCCCCAGAATTTCTTATTTCTAAAATGATTATTCCGGTGTAATAAGGGTAAAAGGGTAATAATTTCCCTTCTGGTCCTACAACACAATTTGTATTATTAATTTGGAGTCATAGACCCCCCACCCCTTTTTTTAAAGATATGCTTATTTTAGAGACACAGAGAGAGAGAGAGACAGCATGAACAGGAGGGGCAGAGGGAAAGGAGAGAATCTCAAGCAGACTCTTGCACTGAGCCCTGAGACAGGGCTCAGCCTCACAACCCCGGGATCAAAACATGAGTTAAAATCAAGAGTGGGCTGCTTAACTGCCTGCACTACCAGGTGCTCCTGGAGTCAGAAAACACTATTATCTTATTGTTGCCTTGTATTTTCAGTCATTAATATAGGAATGGCTGCTAATTCAAGTCTTATCCAGTTGATCTTTTTTTGCAGGTAATTTTTAAAAAATTACTATTTTATTTGTTGATTTTGGTGTAGTTCCAGATTGTCAAGATCTTTTAAATTATAGTTTTTTTGGTCCGACTATTAACCTAAAGTTGGGGAATATATGTACCTTAAAATTCTTCAGTTCCATTGAAATCAATGACATTTTGAAATAACAAGGGCTAGTACAGAGTTTTGTGACTAAAGATCTTATGTCTTCACTTAAAATGCCATTTTTAGTAATTTCCCAGTATAGCAGTTTTATGGTTGTACAACCAGCTACAAATCCAACTATATAGTTTATTAGCCTAATTTTTTTTCTCATTTTTACCTGAAGGTAACTGTGGAAGAGTTTTTCAGAAACTCTATGTTTTGAAGAAAATAAGACTTACCAAGTATTATAGTTATAATAATAGACCTCTAATATTATTATTGTTTGATAGATACTGTATTATTACTTAAGAAAGATTAGTGATTGTTCCAATGCTATATGCTACACATTTTTTTTTATTATTTTTATTTTAAAGATTTTTATTTATTTACTTGAGAGAGAGATAGTGAGAGAGAGCATGAATGAGGAGAAGGTCAGAGAGAGAAGCAGACTCCCCATGGAGCTGGGAGTCCGATGCGGGACTCGATCCCGGGACTCCAGGATCATGACCTGAGCCGAAGGCGGTCGTCTAACCAACTGAGCCACCCAGGCGTCCCTATGCTACACATTTTTACTTTCTTTCCTAAGGGCCTACAATCCATCTGTTTAATATTTTGTTTTTAAAATTTAGAAGCTTTGGGGCGCCTGGGTGGCTCAGTGGATTAAGCCGCTGCCTTCGGCTCAGGTCGGTCATGATCTCATGGTCCTGGGATTGAGTCCCGCATCAGGCTCTCTGCACAGCAGGGAGCCTGCTTCCCTCCCACCCCCCAACACCTGACTCTCTGCCTACTTGTGATATCTCTCTCTCTCTGTCAAATAAATAAGTAAAATCTTAAAAAAAATAAAATTTAGAAGCTTTTAGTCTTTGGTTCTAGAATCCACCTCTTCCTGTTTTTTGAAAATTCAGAGTACATTTATTTGTTTTCAGTAAAGTGAATTCCTTTGGATGCTGTGTGATTACTTGGACTGGTTGAAGTTGGAAAATATTTTCATGATGATATCCCTAAGTTCTTTGAGTTTTATGCAATATAATTTGTTGGGTCTGTAGGCTAGTACTTGTTTAAAATATTGTTTTTGTTTTTGGTTAGCGGATCATCTATTGCCAAGGAATGTGACAGCATTTAAATAGGAAAATATATGAAAAAATATGCAGTTGTGACATACAGTAGTATTTCAGTAAATGCCCCTTCCTTGCTTTTTTTCTTTGTTAGCATTAAACCATCTGTCCCAAAGAACTGGCCTTTACTTTTTTTCTAACAGCTCTGTCTGCATATATATACACACACATATATATGTTTGAAACTAAATATATGTTCCAAGCTATCTCAAAATTTTTCCCATTTGAATATGTATGCTAGAGATTTTTTTCAGTTATAATGATGATACATGGTTAATCCAAACATGCTCTGATTCCATTGTGTAAATGTGAGAGGATCCTAACAATGAAATGAAGTATTCTCTAAAAGTTTCTGCTTAATACTTAGATTGTATAACCTGTAATATACCTAAAATTCAGAATTATTTGATAATTTATAAAAATTGATTTGTCAAGTGTCATGTCTTAGTCTAAGTACTTTATATCAGTATTTCATTTAAATTCGCACAACAGTTATGAAAGAGGAATTATCCTCGTTTTATAGAGGAGGAAAATAAATTTAGGGGTAAAATATCCTACTGAAGGTTATGTAATAGAAGGTGGTAGAAGTAGGATTTGAACCAGGTCTGCCTTGAAAATTTATGCTCTTAATTACTTTAAAGGAAGTAATCTCAGCATCATTAATGACGTTGTTCTGTTAAAGGTGGTTGATTCACAATATGGAAGTCTACTAATCATTCTTGGAATTTTGTTACCTTGGGATCTCTTTATCTCAGGTGTAACATACCTCTGTTGCTGGGCTCAACGTGGTTTGGGGACTACTTTCCTTCTTTATGTCTTTGGGATTCACTAGCAATAGGCAGTTTTGGGAATATGTTTTACTACCTTACCTTTGACCCTCTTCTCTTTCCTTTGCACAGTGGTCCAGCCTTTCATACAGGGGTATTTGTGAGTTAGGTACTTGGAATTCCTGCAATTTCAGCATTTATGTTTAAAAGGCAAAGGATCATATATATTTTTATTTGTTAAAAGGTATATACTTTTTTGGCAAAATGTTTTTGAAAATAATTGAACTATATATATCAGTAACATTGTTTTTTAAAAGCTAAGTAGATTATTTAAACAACATTATAACAGATTATAAAAATGAGTCATTTAAAATGTTAATTGTAGGGCAGGCATCGATTGCTTATGTTGGGATGTTACTGTCTTTTTGTCTTTTTTACTTTCTGTATTCTCTCTGTCTTTATTTTTTATAAGTAAAGGAAATATATTAAAAATTTCTGTGCTTTGGTTATTACATTGAAAATATTAGAAGGCAAACTGAATTTTAATAGAGGGAAAGTCACTAAGTTTAATTACTTTTTTGTTTCTTACAGTGAACCTTGCACTTGCATTAGCAGCGAATGATTCGGTAGGTGTTTATTAATAAAAACATTAATTTATTAAAATGTTTTTTAAGGAAATGATAAAGAGCGTATTTTTCATTTATTCTGTTAGGGGCTATATCGTGTAGCTGTAGTCCCTTGCTTTTCTTTAAGGAACTAAGAAATCTGCCATAAGTACCGAGTACATCTAATGGTAATGATGAAAATGGAAGGGGTCAAAGAATTTAGGCAGCGTTTGGAAGGTAGAGAAGGCAAGAAAATGGATTCTTCCTTAGAGCTTCCAAAAGATATGTGATTCTGCCAACACCTTAATGTTAGCTCATTGAAACCCATTTTGGACGTCTGTGATAATTTCTCACAGTAGAAGTAGGAAATAAATATAGGATATCATTTTTCTTAGTTCTTAAATTTCCAAAGATGTCTTTATTTTGCCTTTATATTTGATTTGACTTTGATTTGCCTAGATGTAGAATTCCAGGTTCAAAATAATTGCATCTCTGAACCTTGTAAACAACATTCCTTTTTCTTCTGTCACGCTAATGAAATATCTGATGCTAGTCTGATTCATATTGCTCTGTAATAACCTGTGTTTTTCCCCTCAAAGCTTTTAGAGTTTTCTTTATGTCTTTTAATTTTAGAAATGTCACAAGTATGCATCCACTTGTTGACTTCAAAATTTTTTACCTGACTGGAAATTAGCCAGGCAGTTTTCAAGTTTTGAAATTTCTTCCTTGATTACTTTAAGTGGTGTGTTTGTTCTGTCTCCAGAAATCTATTAGATAGATATTAATCCTTTATGCATGTTGATTTTTTAAAGAAGATTTTATTTATTTATTTAACAGACAGAGATCACAAGTAGGCAGAGAGGCAGGCAGAGAGAGAGGGGGAAGCAGGCTCCCCACTGAGTGGAGAACCTGATGCGGGGCTCAATCCCAGGACCCTGAGATGACCTGAGCCAAAGGCAGAGGCTTAACCGATTGAGCCACCCAGGTGCCCCTGCATGTTAATTTTTCTCTCATATTCTCCATCTCTGTCTTTTGTTGTATGTTTTGGAAGATATCTTAGACTATTTTCCACATACTTTGTTGGGTTTTAGTTGTTATTTTAGCCCTTCTAATTTTTATTTTTAAATTCCAGAATTGTATTTTTTCCAGGTTTCCAGAACTCTTTCTTATATTACAAATAGTGAGAAACAATGCGTCTATCATTCATTTGAATCTCTTTGAGGATGCTAATTAAAACTAATTTAAAAATTCTTCCTTTTAGTGATCTCTACTTACTTAGCATGGTGATTCTTATAATATGGTCCTCAGACCAGCAGAATCATTATCACCTGGGAACTTGTTGGACATGCAAAATCTTGAGCCCATCTTAAACCTAATGAATCAGAATCCATGAAGGTAGAATTCTGCAGTCTGTGTGTTTTCTCTACAACCTGTTTTTAATTTGATTTAATTTAATCTAATTTTTTTTATAGAAGTGGATTCAACTTACAGTGTTATATTAGCTGGAATCTATGTTTTAATCAGCCCCTTAGATGATTTTGATGCATGCTAATGTTTGAGAATTATGGATCTAGAGTTTGTGAAAACTCTTGTCTGCTGATGGCATCCTTTTTTGTTTTCTAGTGTGGTTATGTTTTTTATTTGGTTTTAAACCATTTTTTCTCTTGTTGTTTCAATGGGAATTTGGAAAGAAGAGAGATAATCATGTGTTTTTAGGCAGCCTTATTGAAGTAAGAGCCAGTAATATATTTTTAAAAATAATTTCTCTTAGGGGACTTAGTTACTCTGGAGAAGAGACACAATCTTCGTTAAAGAAGGAAGGAGACAGGGAAGAGTCAATAGATGGGAAGGTAGATAATTTGTAGATGTGGGTTTTTTTTTTTTTTTAAGATTTTATTTATTTGACAGAGACACAGCAAGAGAGGAAGCACTAGCAGGGGGAGTGGGAGAGGGAGAAGCAGGCCTCCTGATGAGCAGGCAGCCCTCTGGGTGCTAGGCTCTATCCCAGGACCTTAGGATCATGACCTGAGCCAAAGGTAGATGCCTAATGACTGAGCCATACAGACATCCCAGTGTGGGGATCTTTTAAGTTGGTTATCATTTTAGTCAAAGCCTTGAGTCTTAAGTCAGTGTGAAGCAGCTATGTAATAGGGATCAAAGGATGAAAAGAATAGTTAAAAAGGGGTTGATTCCTTCATGTAAAGATTGCTCTTTATCTTTTTTTTTTTTTTTTTTTTTTTAAGATCTTTTAAATTTATCTGATAGAGCACACAAGCAGGTGGAGCAGCAGGCAGAAGGAGAGGAAGAAGCAGGCTTTTTGCTGAGCAGAGCCCAACCGGGGGCTTGATCCCAGAACTCTGGGATCATGACCAGACCTGAAGGCAGATGCTTAACTGACTCAGCCACCCAGGTGCCCCAGATATTGCTACTCTTGATGAGATGGTAGTTCAGAATTTTTTTTTTTATTTCTGTGTTTTTGTTTTTTTCCTTTTCTCTTCTTTCAAGGAGCAGGGTTGAAGGCAGATTCATCTTTAGTGCTTTATATGTGTGATGGAAATTGGCAACAAGAAAGGTAAAGTAGTAACACTTCACCTGGCTCATTTAGTAACCTTGAGTATCCTTACTGTTTTTAATGTTTGTAAAATCTTCCTTAGGAAGGTTTTTAGTATTCTGTGATCCTAGTGAAGGTGTTTTTTGTTGTTCATTTCTTGATTTTTTTTTTTTTTTAAGCAAAGTTAGTGTTTTTGATTCGGGACTAGCGTGTTTAATTTAAACTGTGCTCTGCCAGAGGACAGCTTGCATACAGAAAAGAAGAGCTATATCTGTTCTATATGATTTATATGTATCTGGCATAGTTTTATACTCTTCTATTTCCCAATTTAAGATTTTATTAATATTATACTTATTTGGAGGACATGTTTGGTCCTTAGGGGAAGCTCATGGTTCCTCCCAGTTCTTCTGTTTGCCTAAGTTGATATCAATGGCCAGAATATGTCTCTTTATGGGGTTAAAAACTCCAGTTAGGATGGTGTCTTTGGAGCCTCTCCAGTAATTCATTCCCAGGGAGGCTTAATTCTGTGGAGTTTGAATTATAAAAGAGGTCTCTGATTTTCTTCTCTGTAGGCCATTTTTGTTTAAGACCTTGCTAACTTTTACCTCCTTTCTTTTCCATGGGTTGTACTTGCCCTTTTTTAGCATTGGAATAGAAGATCCAGATCCAGGAAAGGGATATAGGACCAGGAAGCTATTCATTTTACTTTTGATATTGACCTTAGTAGTCTCTAAACAAGATTGTGTAAACCCCAGGGGTGTATGTAATATAGTCCATTGGGATGTAGGAAGGAAATTTTTCTTTTCTATCTGTATTAATTTTTATCTTTTAAAATTTATGTTTTTTGTGTATGCTTTATAATTTATACTATGTTAGTATATATAGTATATATGGTAGTTGCAATGTAATTTATAAACAAATATATTAACATATATTAAGGATATATGCTTAAACATATTTTACTGATTGGAGTGCATGATCAGAAAATTTCAGATGTCACTAGCCTAGGCAAAAGAAATTTCTGGGCTGGATTAGATGCCCAGTTTATAAGAAGACTACTTTATAGATTGAGGTAAAGGCCTTAATGGGAATAGGGTGCACCTTTTCCTTTTCCCTTGTCTTTTGTACTTTCATTTGGGGGATGTAGAAGGTAGTATTGCAGAGTAGAGTTTGAGATCATATGTGCTATGCATCTAAATAATGCATCCAGTGATTTGTTGGAGCTGACTCATGCTTGTTTGTGAGGGCCAATTGTTAAATTTTCAGGAATTTGGGAACTAGTTGATACCATGTTGTTACCATGAAATAGGCCATTGTGGGAATATTTAAACCATGGAAGTTGGCAAATATTGAAAATCAGAGCCCCACCACATCTTGAGCCATTTGTTAAACATTTCCTGGCACACCACAGATCATATATATTGACAATCCTTTTTTGATTTTTCTTTTTTTCAATCTTTTTTATTTTATTTTATTTTATTTGTGTGTGTGTGTTTGTGTTTCAAAATTCATTGTTTATGCACCTCACCCAGTGCTCCATGCAATATGTGCCCTCCTTAATACCCCACCAGGCTCACCCAACCCCCCACCCACCTCCCCTTCAAAACCCTCAGTTTGTTTCTCAGAGTCCACAGTCTTTCATGGTTCATCTCCCCCTCTGATTTTCCAATCATTTTTTTTTGAGAGAGGGAGAGAGGGGCAGGGCTTGGGGAGGGGCAGAGAGAGAATCCACACCCAGTGCAGAGCCTGATGCATGAGATCATGACCTGAGCCAAAATCAAGAGTCTGGTGCTTAACTGACTGAGCCACCCAGGTGTCCCCTTTTTTCTGTCTTCTTAACCATGTTATGGGTCTCATTCTTTTACAGTGTAAATTTAATAAACAGTGAGAAGGGCACTGAGACTGGGAGAGGGAAACTTAAAGACTACCAGATACCATTGATTAGCTCTGTGAGATTCCTGTCAGTTCAGTTCATTTTAGTCCAACAAATATTTGAGTTCCTATAACACTTGTTGCCAGATACCCTGAGAATATAAAGAAAAGTAAATGTGCCGTGGGAGTTCACAGCCTAAGACTACATTCACAAAACAGTGTTGTGTGTGTGTATATGTGTTTGTTTAGGTGTGTACATATTTCTGTGTATCTGTGTGTGTGTATATTTTGGTGGTGTATAGATAAATTTAGTTCAGTAATCATTTGTGAGTGAGAAAGTGCTAATTAAGACAACAGTAAGGTTTTATTGTGCTTCATAAGAGTAGACACGTTGTGTACTCTTAAAGGTTTTATAATCCTGTGAACACAAAAGGAAGATAAAAGTCTTAAAATGACGAGATATATTCAAGGTCAAATATAGTAGTGTATCCTTCTAGGATGAGTAGCTTTTCTTCCAGAGAAAAGTGATCTTTTTTTTTTTTTTTTTTTATAGAGCATTTTCATGCACATAATTGTATTTGGTTCTCACAGAAACCTGTAATGCAATGTCATAGTATTTATCAGCTTTACAGTCTTTATTGATTCTGCCCTTTCCTTGCCACATTTCATCAGTCAGCAAATACCCTTGTTTCTATCCCTGCGATGTTTTTCCAATATGTATTTTTCTATTGTCATTATTCCCACTCTAACTAAGACCCACATTACTGTTTGGCTCTTTTATTCATTTTATACTTCAGTTTTTGAGTGCCTCTTCTATCCTAAGCACTTTATTTGGAGGATATAGAAAGGAATGAGACACCTGGTCCCTGCCTTTGAGTAACTCAGACTAGAAGACCACTGCAGTGGTCCAATCTATTACCTGCTTATGCTCAAATCCATTCAGTACATAATGCCTAATTACTCTTACTAAAGCATTATTGGAATTGCATCATTCCTGCTTAGTGTCACTACTGAATGCTTTTGCTCAAGATCTTCAGCGATCTGGCTTCCATCTGCCTTCATAGGTTTGTGTTCAGTCTATCATCTAAATGGTCTTTGTGCTCTGGCCAATCTGGGTTACTTGAAGTTTCTTGCCAATTTGGGCTTGGATGTACTATGTTCTTGCTGAAATGGAGTATTCTCTTCACCTTTCTTCAGCTTACATGCCCTATCTTCCAGACTACCATTTATGGCTGTGCTGGTTATATCATGCATAAGGGTACTTGTCAAGGAGGTTGAGTATGATAGAAATCCAGACTACCCTCTTCTTGTACAACTGTAGGCTTCATTTTGTTTTATTTATTTATTTATTTTTAAAGTAAGCTCTAGACTTGGCTTGGGACTTGAACTCACAGTCCATTAAGAGTCACATGTTGTACCTACTGAACCAGCCAGGCACCCCTGCAGGCTGCATTCTCATTCACACAGAGGCACTGTATGAGCCAGCTTTGCCCTGAGGGGCAGCTTAGTGAAGTGCTTCCTAAATTCCTTTCTTTCTCTGTCTTGGGAAATCCAGTAGCACTATTTATTTGTATGATTATTGTTCTTATGCAACCATTGTGGTAATTTTTATAATGACAAATGATATAACTAACATTTATTATATGTCAAGCACTTTCCCTCATGACAGATTCTTAACTCATTTATGTTTCATAGCAACCATATGGGAATAGATACTATTATGATCCCTTTTGTAGCTAGAAAGCAGAAGTATTTGGAAGTTGAGTATTTTGCCCAGGGTCACTGAAGAAGTAAATGGCAGAGCCAAGATTTGAATGCTAACCTAGATCCTGTGCTCTTAACCTACTTGCTCAACTGCTTCTATCTTAGGTAGATTTTTATAGTTAAAGGTTGTGTTGTCTTCATCCTTGGCTATCCTTAGCAACAGCACAGTGCTTTATGATTTTGGAAATGCACAATAAATGTTTGCTGCACAGATGAATTAAGTATATAGAATGGTTTCATAGTATGTCAAGTGCCAAGTTTTGTTTTGTTTTGTTTTTTGAGAGGTGGTGTGGGACAAGAGGACTTTTTATGGCTTAGTGGGCTATTCACTGTTTTTTTCTTGCTTCTTAAAGCATGGTACATTCTATGATTCCACTTAACCCTTTTCTCATTTTGTACTCTGTATCTGCTAATCTCATTTTTTCAAATCCCTGCTCCAGTTACTACTGATGTGCCCTTGGTTCCAAATTCGTTACCAGCCAGGATCTCTCTCCTGGGTACCAGACCTGTCTGTCTAGTTGTCTCTGTAGACATCTACTGGAATGGCATCCAAGCTCAGTGTGTGTAAAACCAAACCCTTTTTCCTTATAACTTTCTTTGTCATGTGGGATCATTTGGTTCCTGCCCGCCTTCAAATTGGTCACCCATCCCTGCTGCTTCTACCACTTAAAATTCTGTATATTGTGTCCTCTCCTTTCATTCCTTAATGCTGCTGCTTTATTCAGACTCTTAACTGTGTATCTTCTGTGAGGTGATCCCTGCTGTCTATTTCTTTGCTATGATGTTTTGAGGAAAGGACTAACACTTAACCATATTATTTTAGAAGAGTTTACTTGTTTATCTCCTATGCTAATCTGTGAACCTTTTAGGGTCAATAGTTTTGGTTTTATAACTCTTTTTTAAAAATCCTCAGTGCTTAGTCCAGTGATGATACATAGTAGCTTTTTGATAAATGTTGGTAAAGACTGTGGGACATATTAAATGAAGACTGGTTGTGAATATATATACACACATACATATATATTTCATTTCTATGGCAAATTCTAACTGTTGAATAAGTTGTTCACTGCTAAATTATGCTTTTTTTTTCCTGAGGAAATGAAGTAATTAAAATTTAAATGGGATAATGTATGTGAAGAGCTTAGCACTCCGGCTGATACATAGTAAGTTCTAAATCAGTTTTTGGTATGGGTGGCTAAATAAAAGCTTTTTGTAAGTAGTATTTAAAAGTAAAAGCTGATACATGTTTTACTTACTTGACTGTTTTTGCAAAACTTATTTTAGGTTTTTACTTATTTTCCATTGCTAGAATGAATCATTAATTAGAATTTTAATTGAACTTAAAGATGGAAAGTGAAGCAGTATTATCTTCAAAGAGTTTGGGTCTTTTTGTTTTTTTTTTTCCCATTGATGTTTATCTTAAAATATTTTTTTCCCATGATCTCATAATGTCTTTACACTTAATCTTTCCAGACATACTTCTCTTCTTCACAAATTATCACTAGTGGTTCTTTAAATGTAATTAAGATTATATTAAGCCTGGAAGTTTTGTGATCATGTTATGAAAAATTAGGAAGTTTTAGTTCAAGATTTCCTTCAAGATTTAGTTTTGGTTTTTGAAAAGTTCAGCAATCTTAGAATATGTTATGTACCACCACTTAAAACACTGTAATTTTCTTCAATAATAGTTACATGTATTAGCAGTTAATAGTTATGTGTATAGCTTTTTTGTATACAGAACTGGGCTTAATTCTGGTTCTGCCTCTTGGAAGCTATATGACTTTGGCCTGTACCTATCTCCTAAGGTTTTAAGTATTAAAGGAGGTAATGTATATAAAGAATGAAGCACAGTGTCTGGCATATAATAAATGCTAATAAGAGCTATACTTATTAGCTATTGTAGTACTCCACATGCCAACCTGGACATTTTTTTTTTTTTTTAAAGATTTTATTTATTTATTTGAGAGAGAGAATGACAGAGAGAGCATGGGAAGGGGGAGGGTCAGAAGGAGAAGCAGACTCCCTGCTGAGCAGGGAGTCCAATGGGGGACTCGATCCTGGGACTCCAGGATCATGACCTGAGGCAAACGCAGTTGCTTCACCTACTGACCCACCCTGGTGCCCCTGCATATGTTATTATAATCTGGATTATTTTTATGATGTGAATTTGGATTAAATATGTATGAAACTGTGTTTCTCACAATTACCTATGTGAAATCCTGATGTATAGTACTTAGTTCAAGTTTGTAAGGTTGGGGCTTATCTTTTCTTTAATGCCAGTGTTATGAGGGGATTGCATTATTTTCAAATTGACCTGTTCTTAATGTTTTTTTTTTTTTAAATTATTGTTTTTTAGTATATGTAACATACATTTCTTATAAATATATTTTGTTTCAATATTATGGTTAGCTATTTTGGAGAAAGGGTACACTATTAGTGTTTGAAGTATAATAACTTTAAAGTTAAAGGGAAACTGGGGCAAGAGATCCAGAAGGAACATTTGCAAAACTGTAATTTTTTTCTTTTTGTTCTTCAATTCAAAGATAATTCTTGGTAAGAACTGTGTTTTATAAGTGCATTTGAATTAATAAATTTTGACTTTTACCAAGGAGAAAAAGTCTCCGAAAATGTATTTGCAATTAGAACAAAAGTCTTTACTAAAACTAAGATTTCTTTTGGTATAAATGGAACTATTTGTAATAACTGATGACTTTTCTTGCAAATATTTGATAATTGTGATATGTACATACTCATACATACATAGGGGATTATCACTTTATAATCAGTGAAAAAATAGATTTTTATTTTATTATTTTATTTTATTTTTTATTTTTTTTAAGATTTTATTTATTTATTTGTCAGAGAGAGAGCAAGCGAGAGCGAGCACAGGCAGACAGAGTGGAAGGCAGAGTCAGAGGGAGAAGCAGGCTCCCTGCGGAGCAAGGAGCCCGATGTGGGACTCGATCCCAGGACTCTGGGATCATGACCTGAGCTGAAGGCAGCTGCTTAACCAACTGAGCCACCCAGGCGTCCTGAAAAAATAGATTTTTAATGAATTACTTTTTCTTATTCTTTCATATATAGATTTGTTCATTCATTCAGTCATTCATCAGCCATCCATTTGAAGGCCCATTCTCTAGGTCCTCTGCTTAGCGTGGGATACAGAATTGAAAAAACCCTGTGTCTGTCCTCATCTTAGTTAATTTACAGCCTGAGTGACTGGAGGATTTTATTTCCATTCAAAGCAGGGATCTCTGTATGACTTGATGATTCTTGTTTCCTGTCTTTTTTCTTTCCCATTTACCACAGATGGCTTTTTCTGCTCTTTAGCCTTCTATACTGTTCCAGTTTCTTCGTTCCCATTCCATGTGACTTTTCATTGGTAATGTATTTACTGTTTTCTTTCTCTGTCTAGTATATTTTTATACAGTCATCATGCTCTTCATTTCTTTCTACCTCAGAGAAAGAGATATCACATCTGGTATCTTTATATGGACTCTTCATCCTTCACTTCCTACCTTTTCTAAGACTTTGATTCATTAATTCCTTCTGGTTATCTTCAGTTTCTCTTTACTAATTCCTTCCTTTTGATCTATTGATCTACTCATTTTACTCATACACCCCGAAAAATATAAATGTGCATTTTTTGCGTTAGTGAATAAAACAGCAGATTGTCTTTACCTCGTTTCCCTCAAGCTTCTGCCCTCTGTTACTTTCCCATTATAGGCATAGTCATACTGGAGAGAGTAATCTATACTGGCTATGTCAGTATAGATTCCTATTTTATTTTGCTACTTCCATAATTTGACTTATCACCATACAACTGAATTTCCTCTCCTAGTTACCAGTTCTCTGCCAAGTGTATTTGTTCCCTTTCTCTTGATCCTGCTTGATTTCCTGCTGCATGTGATACTGCTGACACCTTAAGAGAATTTGTTTGGCTTTTACAACAACCTTCTGTCTTAATTCTTCCCCCTTTCTCTGACTCTTTCACTATCCTCTCTAACTTTTCATATTATTCCATTTCCATAACTCTTGATTTTTCTCCCTCATACGTGCACGTCCTCCTTTGTTTTCATATACTGCTTCTTCAGTGTCTATGTCTTTTTTTAAAATCCTTATTTTCAGTAGTTTACTCAAGATCTCCATATGGTGTTTTACAGATTATGTCAGATATATTTATTTATTTATGTATTTGTTTATTCTCCAAGATTCAAATTAACAAAATAGTATAGTATTAGTTTTAGGAATAGAATTTAGTAATTCATCACTTACATATAACACCCAGTGCTCATCACAACAAGTGCCCTCCACATCACTCATTTACCCCTATTACCCCACTCACTTGCCCTCTAGCAACACTCAGTTTGTTCTCTAGTTAAGAGTCTCTTGTGGTTTGCCTCCCTCTCTGTTTTTATCTTATTTTTCCTCTCCTTCCCCTATGTTCATCTGTTCTTTGTTTTTTAAACTCCACATGAGTGGAATCATATGGTATTTTTCTTTTTCTGACTGGCTTATTTCACTTAGCATAATACATTCTAGTTCTGTCCATGGTGTTGCAAATGGCAAGATTTCATTCTTTTTCGACGACTGAGTAATATTCCTGTGTGTGTGTGTGTGTGTGTGTGTTGTGTGTGTGTGTGTGTGTATGTGTTTGTGTTTATACACATCTTTATCCATTCATCAGCCAATGGATATTTGGGCTCTTTCCATACCTTGGCTATTGTTGATAGTGCTGCTGTAAACATTGGGGTGCATGTGCCCCTTTGAATCAGTATTTTTGTATCCTTTGGATAAATACAATTGCTGAATTGTAGGGTAGTTGTCTTTGTTTTTTTTTAAGATTTTCAAGATTTTATTTATTTATTTTTTTATTTGAGAGAGAGAGAGAGAGAGAGCATGAGAGGGGGAAGGTCAGAGGGAGAAGCAGAACTCGCTGTGGAGCACGGAGCCCAATGCAGGACTTGATCCTGGGACTCCAGGATCATGATCCGAGGCAAAGGCAGTCCCTTAACCAACTGAGCCACCCAGGCACCCTGTCCTTTTAACTTAAGGAACCTCTATACTATTTTCCAGAGTGGCTGTACCAGCACTGTATCAGCTGTACCAGCTGTACCACCAACAGTGTAAGAGGGTTCCCCTTTCTCTGCATCCTTGCCAATATCTCATTTCCTGTGTTGTTAATTTTAGCCATTCTGTAAATATGACAGATTTAAATGATTGAAATGGAACCTCTTTCTCTGCAAACCTCTGTTCTGTATTCCTTAATAATTCACTTATATGTTACTATCACCCATTTCAGTTACCTATTGTTATGAAACAAGCTACCCTAAAGTGTGTGACATCAACAGCTGTTATGTTCACAGATTCTGTGAGACAGGAATTGGGATAGGAAATAGCAGGGATGGCTTGTCTTTGTTCTACAATGTTTGAGGCTTCACAAGGGAAGACTCAAAAGGCTCGATCTGGAGGCTCTTCACTCACATCTTGAACTCTTGGATTTGAAGACTGAGTTTAGCTGGGATAGTTGATTGGAGTGCATTTCCATGTTACATGAGCTTCCTTATAGCATGGAGGCCTTAGTGTAGTAGTTTGACTTCTTAAATAGTGGCTCAGGGCTCCAAGTTTGTGTCCCAGGGAATAGGGAAGCTGTATGGTCTTCTTTGACCTAGGCTTGATAGTCAGCCTAAATTCTGGATTGAAGTAGTCCTCCCCAGATTCAGGAAGAGGAAACATATACTGAACTTCCTGGGAGGGGTATCAAAAAATACGTGTCCATGTTTTAAAATTACCATACCATATCTGCTCGTATCTTGCTTAGAAACCTTGATATTATCCTTGTATTTCATTTCTCTAATCCCACTCCTCTTTTGTGTATCAGCCACTAAGTACTGGCCTTTTTAATTTGAGAAATACCTGCTTTTCTCCATTATAATGAACCTTGGTAAGAATTTGATCATATTTCATTTAAGAGTTTTCTGTAACCTCTTATTTGATCTACGTAATCTCTCTCACCTTGAATTAAATAATTCCTCGTATTGATTGTAGGATAGTTCTTACTACATACAGGTCTCTGTCCAAATTGCATAGCTTAGCTCTTAAAGGTTGGCTCTACCTAAATTTCCAGTGTGCACTTGACTTTGTGTTAACTGGTCCTTTGAATTGACTGTCTTCCTTCCTCTCCCACTTCCTTTCATCCTTTGGGTCTCGTGTTGGCTGTTCCTTCCTATGTGAAGTCTTCCTAGAGACTTCAAATAATGTCAGTTATTCCATTATTGTTCATATATTTATCTTCTGCCATTAGGGTGACTGTAGCTTCCATGAGGCCAGGGACTGTATCTTAAATCATCCATCACTGTTGGCTGGCCCATCATTACATACTTGGTAAGTGCTTGCTAGGTTGATTGGAAACAGATTATACTTTGGTGGAATTCTCCAAAGGTTTGAGTTACTGGGCTTTATTAAATGTCTGTTAAAGTTTTTAAATAAGGGAGTTTATATTCTGTACTTCAACAATTTTATTTCATTTAAAACATATACAACAAAACCCAAAAAGACCTATTTGAAATATTATTCTTGTGTGCCAGAAAATTTAGGGAAGTGGGCAAGTATTAGATTTAAAACAATCTTTGATAAGATTCAAAGCTAGAAGGATAAAGTTGAGATCAGAATAGTATTGTTTTCAGTAGTGGCATTTTTAAGCTCTAATTTTGGCCTTGAAATATTCCACATTACAGATTTCATTCCAGCCTATTTCTCTTTTGTCAGAAACATGTGATAGTTCACTTTTGGCAGTTGCACTCTGTGAAAGGGCTAGGGTCAGCACTGCTGTGCAGAATTGGGTCACTGAGTGTTCAGATGAAAGGGGGAAGAACTTTTTTAAAGAGTCTTTATGTATTGTTGGTGTAATAAGACTAAATAATTATAAGCTTGAACCTCTCACCATATTCTTGCTTCCTCCTTTGCCTCTCAAGTGCTTTGCCAAATTAACCACATCAACCAATTTTATAGAAAATGGATTGCTGTTTTTAGTAGTTCTTTAGCTATTATTCTTAGAAGCTTCTTCAGAAAGTCTCTCTCTTCTTGTCTTCCAAAAGGACATAAGTCTCCTTTGTACTTCCATAAAAATCTTAAATGGTCACTTAAAGAGAGCAGACAGTATGTTCTACTTCCGTGATTGATAAAGTGTAACTGCCTATTTTTCAGCTGAGTTGGAAGGAAGAACTCTATCCTACTGTAGCTTTAAAAGATGATTTTATTACTGTCAAGACAGATAATAAGCTAGGATTTTCTAAGAGCAATAAATGACAAAGTTGGTTTATGCCTGTGGCTCTTAAACAATGTAACATTCTTAAGGTGGGACTGGAGTAGCCTTTAAAAGCAGTTCTCTGCATGGGTTGTTCTCTGTTTAGATTTTTCCTGAATAGAATAAGACACACAAGTTTTCTTCAAACTCTGGAGCAGAGTTTGCTCTGAAATCTGCTGGAATGTTATCTGGAGTGTGATGGGGCTCTTTGCCAGTCACCATGGAAACTGATCAGGCTCTATCTAGTTCTATCCTTTGAGCTATTTGGGGTGGCTTAAATAAAAGATGACCAACATATCTAATCCTGTTCTTCACTTACATGTTTTCTTCAAAAATAATTAAAAATACAGCTTACTTAAGATAGAATAGGAGAGTTGTATCATTTCTATTAGGTTATTTAAAATATTCCATGCATTTGAAGATATTCTGGCCAAGAAACATGAATGAAAATTTTCATATTGGTGTCTTGTTTGTTGGCCTTTGTGCTTATATATGCAACAGAATAACAAATGCTAAATTTCCATTTACCTGCTTCTTGATGGAGTGGATCTTGTTATAGAAATTAAGGCATGGGTATTATTTTATCATACCATTGCCAGGTGAAATCGGGTTTAAGTGCTGATGGTGGAGACATAAAAGCTAAAAGCATTTGTGAGCAATTAAGACAATTAAATATTCAGATATTATAGACATTCAGTAGTACATCTTCTAAAATGATCAGTCTATCTAAACTTAGGGAGAGGTTTATATTTATGGTAATGTTTAGAAATTTGAACATAGTCTTTCTTATTTCCTTAGTGGGGAATTGGTGAACAGAAGGGGAAAATCTGGGCTGAAGCTGTGTGAGGAGTTGACTGGTGCTGATACAATAGTCTTTTTTTTTTTTTTTTTAATTAAATTTTAAAAATTGAGGTGAAATTCACATTGACCAAGGGTTTTGTGTTATGGGACACAGTGATTGCATTCTTCCATTTTCAAGGGTTTGTTCCATTTTCAAGGGGTGACTCTGATTAAAAAGGTATATGGGATATTGGGTGATTGAGGTTCCTCTTGGTTATTTCAAATAACATGATTTCCTTTAATGTATAATAGTGTCTATTTATATGAAATGAAAATGAAGGGTCTAATACTTGGTGCTTTGACAAATAAGAAGACTTATATTTGTTCAAGTATTTACTGAATATTTACCATTTGCTGGGCACTTTTCTGGGTCCTGGAGATATAGTGGTAAATAAGTCTAAGTTTCTGTTCTTAAGGAGTTTATATTCTAGTACAGGAGATATAATAGATAAACATATACTTTTAGGTAGTAATAAGATTTATGAAAGATTGTAAAGCAGTGTAAGGAGATAGTAATGGAAGGTGGTCTTTTAGATGGGGTTGTCAGGAAGGGGCTCTCTGAACACATTTGAACAGAGATCTCACTGAATTGAGAAACTGGGCCACAGGAAAGGCAAAAGCCCTGAGGTCGGTTCAACTTAGCTTATTTTAAAGAACAGCACGAAAATCTGTGTGGTTAGTTAGAGTGGACTCAGGGAGATATAGGCAGGGACTTGTTATGTAAACCCTTATGAGCTTTGGTGGAAATTTGGACTTTTTTCTAAGTATGATCTGGTGATTTTTGACCAGGGCGGTGATATGATTTAACTTACTCCTTAAAAGGATGTGGTTTTATTTTAGAGTATAGATGTAAGGGAATAAGAATAGAAGCAGGGAGATTTGACTAATACCTAATGCAGTAGTTTAAGCTGAAGATGATAGCTTGGACCGTGACCTACGGTGGTAGTAAAGATGTAGTGGTAAGTGTTCAGGTTCTAAAATTATGTTGAAGATAGAGACAGGAGGACTTGCTGATAAATTGGTTGTGGATTATTAAGGAAATAGATAATTTCTTGTTACTTTCTTTTTTTGATACAGCGAAATGATTTACATAATTTAATATTTTAACCATTTTTATATATAGAGTCCAGTGACATTACATGCATTCACACTATTATATAACCATTAGCACTATTTATCCCCAGAACTATTTTATCATCCCAAACTGAAATTCTGTATCTGTTAAATAATGAGACCCTATTTCCCCCACTCCCAGCCTATGGCAGCTGGCATTCTACTTTTGTTCTCTATGAATTTGGCTACTCTAGGTACTCATGTAACAGAATCATAACAGTATTTGTCCTTTTGTGTCTGCTTCTTTCACTTAGCATAATGTTTTCAAGATTTATCTATGTTGTAGCATGTATCTGAATTTCATTTCTTTTTAGCTTTCTTGATTTTGGTTTAAGCAACTGTGAGAGAGTTTAAAAAATTGATATTTTTCAAAAATATTCTAATTGGTATAGCACATTGGTTTTAAGTGGTTGTCTGCTTGTTAGTTTATTAGCCAGTTCCCTTCCTTTCTTTGTCTTAAAATAGTGGTAAGCTTTGGTATTTTAGGAGTTCTCTGAGAAATTAAAAAATTGTGGCAAGATGACTTGGGTATTGACAAGAATGGTTATTTCCAAAAACTACATAGCATAGTAATTTTATCATGGTAGAGATAGTTGAAAATTAATAGATGCTAGTGATAATAGGATAGAGGGGGCTTGTTTATGAATGGAGCATTTAGTGAGCAAACACCAGCTGTGCACCACTAAAGGTGGCATTCATCCAGGGGAAAGACATTTTGAGGAAAATTTGTGTACTTTTTTTTTTTTTTTTTTTAAACAGCAGAGAGGCTTTTTACTTAGATTGCTGGTCTCTTTTCTTTTCCAAAGGATTAAGTTTCAAAAGAAGGATCAGACCACTCTGGTGGGGTGAGATGGGGTGGAGGACATATTTGGAATAAGAAGGATGTTTGCAACATACTGGGTAGAACTTTCCCTAGGCACTGTGGTTCTTAGGCATTTGACTAAGTACTTAAGAGCCAAATCTTAATATTACTTGTTTTTCTTCATTTAATGAGAATTACTCAGCTTAATTAGCTCTCAGTTTTGTTCCTCTCAGTGGTCACACTGCAGAGCTGGTGAATATCAATTCTTTTAAAAGAATTTTCCCCATTATAAATAATACATGTTTTGAGCATCAAATCTTTACAAAAGTAGTCTGGTAGTAGAAATTGTTTTTATAATGGGGAAAGAAGGGGTTGATTTCATGTTACCAAAGGGTGTTATAAGTAATCAAAAGAAAAAGGAAAATTTGAGAATCTAGAGAGTCTATCAAATGTCATTTTTAAAAGAGGAAATTGAAGTCAGGAAAGAACAGATTTGCTTGGAAACAAGCCCTATAAATGGAACTTGAGTAGCTAACATCTGCCTTCGACAAAAATCCCCTGCAAAGCTGTGACTTCTTGTAGTCCTTGAGTTAGGACTTTGATATTTTCATATTTGCCATGGAAATGATTGTGATAATATAAATGATGTTTTATTTTTATACATGATTAAATAGGGATGATGGAAGCCAGCTGTTGTTGAAGTGCGTGTCTTACGAAACATTGGAGGGTACATGACATAGGCAGTACTAAATCAAAGGTGGCAGAGAGGGTATTGTTGAGGCTCATGGAGCAGGGGTGGGACAGATAACTTATCTTGGTGACTCTTGGTTTTGACTCTGGCAGAGTTGGATAGGTTAGCTAATTACATTACATGGCCTGTGGTTTTATGACTCAGTTTGTGAAACTGGAGAACCCAACGCATTCTTTTACAGTGTGTTTATTAAATATCTGCTGTATGTCTGATACCATGGTAGGAATTTTGGATAGAGTGGTGGATAAGACAGTCCAGCTTGTTTATTTACATCTGTAATAAGTGCCGCAAAGAGAAATCCCATCGTTACAAGGCATTTAACAGAATGCTGATCCTAATCTGAAGGTTGAGGGAGGACTTCCCAGAGGGATTAATGATACCCGCTTTCCTGCAAACACCACTATTCTCTGTCACATTACTCTGTTTCACTTTTTTCAAGGTAGTTCTTATTTATCTTTTGCTTCCATGTCTCCACCTCCTCCCTTTCCCTGCAGTTGGAATGAAAACTCCTGGGACAAGGGCCTTTATGCCAGGAAACCATGGTCGAAAGAAGCACGGGTGTGGTGGTATGAAGGAACTGAAAGAAGGCCAGTGAGGTAGTCAGTGTGAGTCACTGTGAGAGGGAAAGTAGTAACCTTAGCGATGGTGTCAAGAATTTTAGAATATATCATACTGGTAATGGGAAGCAATTTTAGACAGCGGATAGACATGATCAGATTTACTTAAAAATTACATTACTGCTACATGGTGAATGGAAGGAATATTTGAGTGGGTGCAGAAGACTAATTTAAGCTATTACACCAACCTAAGCAGGAGAGCATAGTGAGGTCTTAGACTAGGGTGTTGGTAGAGGAAATGGAAGAGGAGTTTTGGTAGGTCTTGTTGATGGACTGGATATAGGAGAGGAGAGGAAGCACTCAGCAATGACCTCCATTCCAGGTTTCTTGATTGTACAACTGAGTTGATATCAGATACATTTTCTGAATGCATTCGAAAAATACTTATTTTCAGATTTGGTATACAGTAGAATTGCCCTGATTGCAAAAACTCAGAAATATGTTGACCTTTTCCAGTCAATTTTTGGTCAGGATAGAAGAGCACAGTACTTTTTAGTCTATATTGTTTCACCTACTTATAAGTAATCTGTATCCTTGCTTGAGGTTTGTGAATTTTTATAATTGGAGTCCTGCCACTTTTAAGAATTTTTTTTTATTTGCTTTTTATTTTGATGTAGTCCCAATAGTTTGTTTTTGCTTTTGTTTCCTGTGCTTCTGGGACCTATCTAGAAAAAAGTTGCATGACTGATACCAGAAAATTACTGCCTGTACTTTCTTCTAGGATTTTTGTGGTTTCAGGTCTCATCTTTAGATCCTTAATCCATTTTGAGTTTATTTTTGTGTATGGTAAAAGAGGGTGGTCTAGTTTCATTCTTTGGATGTAGCTGTTTTTTTTTCCCCAGCACCATTTGTTGAAGAGACTGTCTTTTTCTCATTTCATATTCTTGGCTCTTTTATCGAAGATTAATTGGGTATATATCATGAGTTTGTTTCTGGGCTTTAGATCCTGTTCCATTGATATATGTATCTGTTTTTGTGCCAGTATCATACTGTTTTGATTACTACAGCTTTGAAGTATAACTTGAAATCTGGAATTGTGCTACCTCCAGCTTTCTTTTTCTTTTTCAAGATTGTTTTGGCTATTTGGGGTCTTTTGTGATTCCATACAAATTTTGGGATTACTTGTTCTAGTTCTGTGAAAAATGCTGTTGGTATTTTGTTAGGGATTGCATTAAATCTGTGGATTGCTTTGAGTAGTATGGACATTGTAACAATATTATTCTCATTCTATATTCTGTAATCTATTCTATTTTATTCTAATCCATGTGCATGAAATATCTTTCCATTTATTTGTGTTGTCTTCAGTTTCTTTCACTGGTGTTTTATAGTTTACAGAGTACAAATCTTTTACCTTTTCAGTTAAGTTTATTCCTAGGTATTTTATTATGTAGTTATAAGTGGAGTTGCTTTCTTGATTTCTTTTTTCGTTGCTTCATTATTAGTATTTATAAATACAGCAGATTTCTATACAATGATTTTGTGTCCTGTGACCTTACTGAATTCATTTATCAGTTCTAGTAGTTTTTTGGTATAGTTTTTAGGGTTTTCTTTTTTTCCCCCCAAGCTTTTTTTTTTTTTTTTTTGAACTCAGGTTAGTTAACATATAGTGTAGTATTAGTTTCTGGAGTATAATTTAGTGATTCATCATTTACATACAACATCCAGTGCTCATCACAAGTGTTCTCCTTAATAACCATGACCCATTTACCCATTCTCTCCACCCAGCTCCCCTCCAGAAACCCTCAGTTTGTTCTCTCAACAGTCTCTTATGGTTTGCTTCCCTCTCTGTTTTTTATCTTACTTTATTTCTCCTCTCCTTCCCCTCTTGTTCATCTGTTATGTTTCTTAAATTCTACATGTGAGTGAAATCATATGGTATTTGTCTTTTCTCTGACTTATTTCACTTATCATAATACATTCTAGTTCCATTCACATTATTGCAAATGGCAAGATTTTATTCTTTTTGGTGGCTGAGTAATGTAAATAACGAATCTCTTTATCCATTCCTTCAGTTAATAGTCATTTGTGCTCTTTCTAAACTTAGTCTGTTGTTGATAATAGTGCTATAAACATCGAAATGCATGTGTTCCTTTGAATTAGTATTTTTGTATCCCTTGGATAAATACTTAGTAGTGCAATTGCTGGTCGTAGGGTAAATCTATTTTAACTTTTTGAGGACCCTCCATACTGTTTTCTGGAGTTGCTGCATCAGTTTGCATTCCTACCTATAGTGTAAGAGGGTTCTCCTTTCTCTGCATTCTTGCAAGGTCAAAGAGGTTGCTGCCTGTTTTCTCTAGGATTTTGATGTTTTCTACATTTAGGTGTTTTATCCATTTTGAATTTATTTTTGTGTATGGTATGAGAAAGTGGTCTAGTTTCATTCTTCTGCATGCTGCTGTTCAGTTTTCCCAGCACCATTTGTTGAAGAGACTTCTTTCCAGCTTTGCTGAAGACTAGTTGACCATATAGTTGTGGGTCCATTTCTAGGTTCTCTAGTTGGTTCCATTGATGTATATCTGTTTTTGTGCCAATGTCATACCATCTTGATGATTATAACTTTGTAATACAGCTTGAAGTCTGCTATTGTCATACCTCCCACTTTGCTTTTATTTTTCAAAATTACTTCGGCTATTTGGGGTCTTTTCTGATTCCATACCAATTTTGGATTGTTTGTTCTAGCTCTGTTAAAAATGCTTTTGATATTTTGATAGGGATGGCACTGAATGTGTAGATTGCTTTGGGTAGTATAGACATTTTAATAATATTTGTTCTTTTTTTTTTATTAAAGATTTTATTTATTTATTTGACAGAGAGAGAGAGATCACAGTAGGCAGAGAGGCAGGCAGAGAGAGAAGGGGGAAGCAGGCTCTCCCCCGAGCAGAGAGTCCGATGGGGGCTTGATCCCAGGACCCTGAGATCATGACCTGAGCAGAGGCAGAGGCTTAACCCACTGAGTCACCCAGGTACCCCAATAATATTTGTTCTTCCAGTCCAAGAGCATGGAATGTTTTTCCATTTCGTTGTGTCTTCTTCAGTTTCTTTCATAAATGTTCTATAGTTTTCAGTGTAACCTCTTTGGTTAGGTATATTCCTGCGTATCTTATAGTTTTAGTTGCAATGTAGATGGGATTGAATCCTTGATTTCTCTTTCTGCTGCTTTATTATTGGTGTATAGAAGTGCAACAGATTTCTGTATGTTGATTTTATATACTGCAACTTTGCTGAATTCCTCTATCAGTTCTAGCCATTTTTTTGTGGACTCTGTTAGGTTTTCTATATAGAGTATCATGTCATCTATAAAGAGTGAAAGTTTGACTTCTTCCTTGCTGAGATGGATGCCTTTTATTTCTTTTTTTGTCTGATTGCTGAGGCTAAGACTTCCAGTGCTATGATGAACAGCAGTGGTGAACATGGACATCTGTGTTGTGTTCCTGACCTTAGAGGAAAGGCTCTAAGTTTTTTTTACATTGAGGATGGTATTAGCTCTGGGTTGGCTATGGATATGTTCTTTCTATCCCTACTTTCTTGAGGGTTTTTATCAAGAAAGGATGCTGTATTTTGTCAAATACTTACTCTGCATCTATTGAGAGGATCATATAGTTCTTGTCCTTTCTTTTTTTAATGTGGTATATCATGTTGATTGTTTTGCAGATATTGAACCATCCCTGAAGCCCAGGAATAAATCCCACTTGAACATGGTGAATAATACTTTTAATGTACTGTTGGATTTGGTTAGCTAGTATCTTGTTGAGGATTTTTGCATCCATGTTCATCAGGGGTATTGGTCTATAATTCTCATTTTTGGTGGGGTCTCTCTGGTTTTAAAATCAAGGTAATGCTGGCCTTGTAGAATGAGTTTGGAAACTTCCCTTCTATTTCTATTTTTTGGAACAGCTTCAAAAGAACAGGTATTAATTCTTCTTTAAGTGTTTGGTAGAATTCCCCTGGGAAGCCATCTGGTCCTGGGGTCTTGTTTGTTGGGAGATTTTTTTTAATACTACTTCAGCTTCTTTGTTGGTTATGGCTCTGTTCAGATTTTCTGTTTCTTCCTGTTTCAGTTTTGGCAGTTTGTATGTTTCCAGGAATGTATCCACTTCTTTCAGATTGCCCAGTGTTTTGGCACATGATTGCTTATAATATTCTCTTATTGTTTGTATTTTTGTGGTGTTGGTTGCGAACTCTCCTTTTCATTTGTAATTTTATTTGGGTTCTCTTTTCTTTTTGATAAGTCTGTCTAGGGGTTTACCAATTTTGTTAATTCTTTCAAAGAACCAGCTCCTAGTTTTGTTGATCTGTTCTACTGTTTTATTTTTATTTCTTTATCATTTATTCATGCCCTGATCTTAATTATTTCCCTGTGCCTGCTAGTTTTAGGCCTTATTTGCTATTCTTTTTCTAGCTCTTTTAGGTGTGAGGTTAGGTTGTGCATTTGAGACTTTTCTTGCTTCTTGAGGAGAGACTCTATTGTTAGATCCTGCTAGATACTTCCCTCTTATGACAGCCTTTGCTGTGTCCCAAAGATTTTGGACTGCTGTGTTTTTATTTTTATTTGCTTCCATGTATTATTTAAATTCTTCTTTAATTTTCTGATTAACCCATTCATTCTTTAGTATGCTGTTCTTTAGCCTTTATGTTTTTTGGTCTTTCCAAATTTTTTCTTGTGATTGACTTCAAGTTTCAAAGCATTGTGATCTGAATATATACATGGTATCATCTCAGTCTTTTTGTATTGGTTGAGGCATGATTTGTGACCCAGTATATGATCTGTTTTGGAGAATGTTCTATGTGCACTTCAAAAGAATGTGTATTCTGCTTTAGGCTGAAGTGCTCCAAATATATCTGTTAAGTCTGATCCATTATGTCATTCAAAGCCTTTGTTTCCTTGCTGATCTTCTGCTTAGATGATCTGACCATACCTACTGTATGAGTAGGGCATTAAAGTCCCATATTATTATTGTATTATTATTAATGAATTTCTTTAAGCTTAACTAATTTATATATTATATATTCATTTGTTATTAATTGATTTACATATATTTGCTCTCAAGTCGAGGTCATAAATTTATAGTTGTTAGATCTTCTTGTTGGATAGACCCCTTTATTATGATAGAGTGCCCTTCTTCATCTTTTATTACAGTCTTTGGTTTAAAATCTAATTTGTCTGATGTAAGTATGGCTACTCCAGCTTTCTTTTGATGTCCATTAGTATGATAAATGGTTCTTTACCCCCTTACTTTAAATCTGGAGGTGTCTTTGGGTCTAAAATGAGTCTCTTGTAAGCAGCATATCAATAGGTCTTTTTTTTTTTTTTTAATCTATTCTGATAGCCTGTGTCTTTTGATTTAGGATTTAGTCCATTTGCATTCAAAGTAGCTATTGGTAGTTATGAATTTAGTGCCATTATATTATCATAAAGTCTCTGTTTCTATAGATTGTTTCTGTTCCTTTGTAGTCTTCCTGCTCAAGCTCTTGCAGAGCTGTTATAGTGTTCTAGTGTTCATGAACTCTGTTCATAAACTCTTTTAGTTCTTGCTTATCTTGAAAACTCTTTATCCCTCCTGTTCTGAAAGACAGCCTTGCTGGATATAGTATTTTTGGCTGCATGTTTTTCCCATTCAGCATTTTGACTATATCATGCCACTCTCTCTGGCCTGCTGTGTTTTTGTGGTCTGGTCTGCTGCCAATCTTATGTGTCTACTCTTGTAGGTTAAGGGTGTTTTGTCTCTAGTTGTTTTCAGAATTCTCTGTCTTTGTATTTTGCAAGTTTCCCTGTGATATGTCTTGGTATTGACCTGTTTTTGTTGATCTTGAAAGGAGTTCACCTTGCCTTTTGGGTTTTAATGCATTTGAGCTATAATTGTTCAAACAGATCTTCTGCCCCTTTTTTCTGTTCTTCTTCTGGGACTCCTATGCTATGGATACTATTGCACTTGGTGGAATCTCTCAGTTCCCTAAGTCTATATTTGTGATCTAGTAGTTTTCTTTCCCTCTTTTCAGCTTCATTATTTTCTATAATTTTATCTTCTTTATCACCTATTCACTTTTTTGCTTCTTCCATCTTCATTGGGATTACATCCAGTCAATTTTGCATTGCAGTTACAGCATTTTTTTATTTTGGCCTGACTAGTTTTTAGGTCTTTTATCTCTGCAGCCAGGGTTTCTCTGGTTACTTTTATGCTTCTTTCAAACCCAACTAGTGTTCTTTTTTTTTTTTTTTAAGATTTTTTATTTATTTATTTGACAGATCACAAGTAGGCAGAGAGAGAGGAGGAAGCAGGCTCCCCGCTGAGCAGAGAGCCTGATGTGGGGCTCAATCCTGGGGTCATGACCTGAGCTGAAGGCAGAGGCTTTAACCCACTGAGCCACCCAGGTGGCCCCCCTCAGCTAGTGTTCTTATAACTATTTTTCTAAATTCTTATTTAGATATATTGCTTGTATCTGTTTTGAGCAAATCCCTTGCTGTGATTTCTTTTTTTTTTTTTTTAGTTTTTTAAAATTTATAAACATATATTTTTATCCCTCTTGCTGTGATTTCTTGATCTTCCTTTGGGGAGAATTCCTCTGTCTTATTATGTCTAGGTTTCTTCCCTTTGCATGTTATGAAAGCATGTACTGATTCATGCTTCTGAGAGATCCTGTATTAAGAAGGGGTCCTAGGAAGCCTGGGTGGCTCAGTTGTTTAAGCTTCTGCTCAAGTTATGATCTCAGGGTCCTGGGATCAAGCCCCATGTCAGGCTTCCTGCTCATTGGGGAGTCTGCTTCTCCCTCTGGTCATCCTGGCTCCCCTGCTCCCCCACTCATGCATGCTTGCTCTGTCTCTCACAAATAAATAAATAAAATCTTAAAAAAAAAAAAAAGAATGGGTCCTACACTGTCCAGGGCCTGGCACTCTGGGAAGTGTTTCTGGTGTGTGCTGTGTGCACTCTGCTATTGTGTTTGGCTGCTCTTTAACACAGGTGGGTCCTCTACAGAGTTCTTCCTTCTTGTAGTGAGGAGTGTTTGGACCTTTAATTAGGTTTGCTTTATTTGTTTGTGAAGATAGGCCTGATTAAAAAAAAAAAAAAAAAAAAAAAGCCTGATCCCAGAAAAGAGAAAAGGAAAAGGAAAAAGAAAACAAACTAACAAAGGAAGTACAAGCCTGATTCCAAAGAAAAAGGAGGAAGAAAAAAAAAGCCTGATCCAAAAAACTGAGAAAAGGAAACAAGCCAGGAGGAAGGAAAAAAAAAAGGCCTGATCTTACTTCCACCAGAATTGAAGCTGACTCTTTGGGAGCACTTTATGATCAGTAGCCTTGATGCATGTGGAGGGCCTATGTTGGTCTTCTGAGGGAGAGGCCCACTGCAGTGGCTCAGAGTCAGACCTGCCCTTGTAAAGATTCTCCTGCCGTGTAGGGGACAGGGTTTGGTATAAGTGACTCCAGCCTCTGCTGGAGGTGCTGTGTTTCTCTCTGAAGTCCAGCCATGCTAGTGTGTGTGCATGTGTGTGTAAGATGCTGTCCCCTTATCCTTTCATCCCCGAAGAGGGGAACCTGGGGCTGCCACTGTTAAGGAGGCCCTCAGAGAAAAGTGAACAGTCTCCTTACCTGTGTCCCAGGCTTTCATAAGATCCTTGTCCTCCATTAATCTTTGCCTGGCTGTCTGCACGCATGGTGCCACAGTGCTTCTGAGTTTTATCTCTGGCCAGTGGCTGGGATTCAAAACAAAGTTTAAAGTACCCAGCAGCACATGGACTCTCTCCCGTCCTCTGGAGGAGAGCCTTGCAGTGTTACTCTTGGCATTCTCTGTCCCAGAAAAGCAGTCGCATGCTTGCATGAGTGTCTGGAGTCTTACGTTGAAGCACAGTAAAGAGCTGCCGCTAGGTTTATCTGCCTGTGTGCCTCTGTCCCCTGCTGTTGAATGTCCCCTTAGTACCACTCGGAGGGCCATTTGTCCTTGGAGAGGCAAAATACCGTCTTCCAAATGTGCTCCAGGAAGGGGAACATTCTCTCCTTGTGTGACCCAGGGGATCCCCATACCTTGATGTCTTGCACAAACCCTACTCACTGATCTCTCTCCCCCTATTCCTGACTTTACTCTTCAAAAAGGGTTCCCACCCCTCCATGGCACCATGGCTTTTCTCTCTCCTAATTCACGTCTCTCAACCTCCTATCTGCCTCGTTCTTCCCTCCGATTGTGTATATTGTGTATATTGTTTCCTCCCTCCCTCCCTTCTTCCCTTTCCCTCGCTCTTTCTTTCTATTTTATTTATTTATTTGAGAGAGGGTGAAGGCGAGCACAACAGGGGGGGAAGGGCAGAGGGAAAGCGCTTAGCAGGGAATCTGACATGGGACTTGATCATGACCTGAGCTACAGGTAGATGCTTAACTGATTGAGCTACCCAGGTGCCCTGTATAGATTATTTTTAAAATCCTCATTAATTTTCTAGTTGTTCAAAATGATTTGACGTTGATCTAGCTGTGTTTGAAGAATGAGGCTTGAAGAACGAGGCAACCCCAGGGTCCCACTACTACTCTGCCATCTTCACTCCTTCCTCTTAAAGGTTTTCTATATATAGTATGTTGTCTGCAAGTAGTGACAGTTTTACTTCTTCCTTACCAATTTGGATGCCTTTTATTCGTTGTCTGATTTCTGGGCTAGGACCTACAGTACTACGGTGAATAAAAGTGGTGAGAGTGGATGTTCTCGTCTTATTCCTAATCTTAGGGGAAAAGCTCTCAGTTTTTCACCTTTAAAATACAATGTTTGCTGTGGGTTTTTCATGTGTGGACTTTGTTATGTTGAGGTATGTTCCCTCTGCTACTTTTTTGAGAGTGTTTATCATAAACGGGTGTTGTACTTCATCAAGTGCTTTTTCTGCATCTATGAAACTATCATATGGTTTTTATTCTTTTATTTTTATTTATTTATTTATTAGTTTATTAATATTTTATTTATTTATTTGATAGACAGAGGCCCCAAGCTGGCAGAAAGGCAGGCAGAGAGGGAGAAGGGGGGGAAGCAGGCTCCCTGGTGAGCAGAGAGCCCGATGCCGGGCTGGATCCCAGGATCCTGGGATCATGACCTGAGCCGAAGGCAGAGGCCCAACCCACTGAGCCTCCCAGGCACCTCTATTCGTTCTTTTATTGATTCGATGTATTACATCGATAGATTTGCACATATTGAACCACCCTCCCTTGCCTTGCAGAAATAAATCTCACTTGATCATGGTGAATGATTTTCTTTAATATATTGTTGGATTTGGTTTGCTAATATTTTACTGACAATTTTTGCTTATTTGTTCATCATAGATATGTGCCTGGAGTTCTCTTTTTTTTGTACTGTCTTTATCTGGTTTTGGGTAATGTAGTCCTCATAGAATAAATCTGGAAGTTTTCCATCCTCTACTATTTTTTGGAATGGTTTGAGAACAATCAGTATTAACTCTTCTTTAAATGTTTGGTAGAATCCACCTGTGAAGCAATCTGGTCCTGGACTTTTATTTGTTGGGAGTTTTTTGATTACTGATTGAATTTCATGTTCAGATTTTCTATTTCTTCTTGATTCAATTTTAGAAGGTTATATGTTTCTAGGAATTACCCATTTCTTCTATGTTATCCAATTTGTTGGCATATAATTTTTCATAATATTCTCTTACGATTGTATGTCTGTGGTGTCATTGTTATTTCTTGTCTTCTTGTCTTGCATTTCTCATTTTGTTTATTTGAGACTTTTCTCTCTCTTTTTTTTTTTTTTTGGATGAGTCTGGTTAAAGTTTTATCAATTTTGTTGATCATTTGATGAGCCAGCTCTTGGTTTTGTTAATCTGTTTTGTTTTTTGTTTCTTTTTTTTTTTTTTAAGACTTTATTTATTCATTTGATAGAGATCACAAGTAGGCAGAGAGGCAGGCAGAGAGAGAGGAAGGGAAGCAGGCCCCCTGCTGAGCAGAGAGCCCGATGCGGGACTCGATCCCAGGATCCCGAGATCACGACCTGAGCCGAAGGCAGCGGCTTAATCCACTGAGCCACCCAGGCGCCCCTTGTTTTTTGTTTCTATTTCATTTATTTCTGCTCTAATCTTTATTATTTCCTTCTTTCTGCTGCTTTTGGATTTTGTTTGTTCTTCTTTTTCTAGCTCTTTTAGGTGTAAGGTTAGGTATTGGAGATTTTTTTTTTTGCTTTTTTATTAGGCCTTTATTGTTATAAACGTCTCTCTTAGCTCCAAGATTTTGGAATGTTGTGTTTTCATTCCTATCTTTTTTTAATGGTTTGAGATAAAATTCACATACCATATAGTTCATCTGCTTGAAGTATAATTTAATGGCTCTTAATATAGTCACAGAATTGTATATCTTTCATCACCAATTTTAGAACATTTTCATTGCTCAAAAAATAAACCTTATATCCTTAGCTTCTATTTCTTCATGTACCCTTAGTTCTAGGCAACCATGAATTTATTTTCTGTCTTTATAGATTTACCTATTTGGACATTTCATATAAATGGAATCATACAATGTGGTCTTTTGTGACTGGCTTCTTTCACTTAGCTTTATGTTTTCAAGATTAATCCATGTTGTGGTATCTTTCAGTTCTTCATTTCTTTGTATTGCTGAGTCTGTTGTATGGGTATACCACTTTTTATTTATCTGTTTAACCAGTTGATGAACATTTGGTTGTTTCTACTTTTTGGCTATTATGAATAATGCTGCTATGAATATTTGTTTATAACTTTTTTTTTAAAGATTTTATTTATTTTTTTGACAGAGAGAAATCACAAGTAGAGAGGCAGGCAGAGAGAGAGAGAGAGAGAGAGAGAGGAGGAAGCAGGCTCCCTGCCAAGCAGAGAGCCCGATGCAGGACTCCATCCCTGAGATCTCAGGGACATGATCCCTGAGATTATGACCTGAGCTGAAAGCAGAGGCTTAACCCACTGAGCCACCCAGGCGCCCCTGTTTATAACTTTTTATAAAGTTTTTATATAAACTTTATATAAAAGTGTATGTCCAATACACTTTCTGTTCTCTTGGGGATATACCTAGTAGAGAATGCTGGATCATGTCACAACTCTATGTTTAACCATTTGGGGAATTGCCAGAGTGTTTCCAAACTTCATACTTACACCACTTTACATTTCTTCTAGCAGTGATGGAACATTCCAAATTTTCAACATCCTTTTCTAAAACTTACTTTCTCTTTTTGATTATAGTTATATTTCTGGGTATGAAGTGGTTTCCCAGTGTAGTTTCAATAAAAACTAAATGATAAAACCAAACTAAAGCAATAATGAGATTGAAGCTGGGCAGTTTACTGGCTAGTCGAATTTAAGAAGTCATTTTAATCATAAAAGAGTAGAGATGATTTGCATATATGACTATATATATGTGTATATATATATGTGTGTGTGTATATATATATATATATGACTTGCATTTTGTAAGGCTTTACCTTCTCTTTTTGGTTCTTATTTAGCAATTAACAGTTAACTTTTATACCTAGGTTCAAAAGGTTTTGAGGTTCCACAAAAATGATCTTTACAACTATCTCAAATATATATATATATTTTTAAGATTTTATTTATTTATTTGACAGACAGAGATCACAAGTAGGCAGAGAGGCAGGCAGAGAGAGAGAGAGAGAGAGAGAGAGGGAAGCAGGCTTCCTGCGGAGCAGGGAGCCCGATGCGGGGCTCGATCCCAGGACCCTGAGATCATGACCTGAGCCGAAGGCAGCAGCCCAAACCACTGAGCCACCCAGGCGCCCCTACCTCAAATATTTTTGTTATAGTTTTTCTTTCCCTTTAAATTACAGTGTCCATCCCTTTTGGCTCCAAAACAACATAGTTGAGAATGCCGAGGTGATTGTGAGCAAACTCAGTTGACCAATATAAGGACCATCTTCAGACACTGTGTTTACTCATGGGTGCTACCTTTATGAAGTTTCCAGCCTTGTGGGATAAATGTATTTATTTATTTATTAAAAATTTTTTTTTTAAAAAGATTTATGTATTTATTTTTTAAGATTTTATTTATTTATTTGGACAGAGAGAGATCACAAGTAGGCAGAGAGAGAGGGGGAAGCAGGCTTCCTGCTGAGCAGAGAGCCCAATGCGGGCCTTGATCCCAGGACTCTGAGACCATGACCTAAGCCGAAGGCAGAGACCCAACCCATTGAGCCACGCAGGCACCCTACATGTATTTATTTATGTATGAGGAAGAATGCAGCAAGCATAGTAATTGGTAGGTATAAACAGAGTGTGTTAATACCATAATGGAGAGGAATTAATTCCAGTTTTAAGCAAAGGCAGTATTTTGAAAATTAAGTAGAATGTTGGCAGGTAGAAAAATAGCAGAAAAGAAGAAAATTCTAGGTTGAAGTTACTATGTGAGCAAAGTCATGATAGGAGATATTGGAATCAGAAGTAATCTGTATGGGGGCGCCTGGGTGGCTTAGTGGGTTAAAGCCTCTGCCTTTGGCTAAGGTCATGATCCCAGGGTCTTGGGAACGAGCTCCGCATCGGGCTCTCTGCTCAGTGGGGAGCCTGCTTCCTCCTCTCTCTCTGCCTGCTTCTCTGCCTACTTGTGATCTCTGTCTGTCAAATAAATAAATAAAATCTTAAAAAAAAAAAAAAGAAGTAATCTGTATGGCTAGTGTATGGTGTATTGGGACCAGAGGGCTTGTGGGGAGTCAAACGGAAGATAGACTGGATGCTTATGTTATGTAAAAGAGTTTGGATTTTGTCCTATAATCAGTGGGATATGCTAAAAAGTTTTCTACTAATGCACAATACGTGATAAAATTTATGCTTTCAGAGGTAAGATTTATAGTGATATTGAACAACAAATTAGGACAGATGGGTGGCAAGGATACTGTCACAATAGCCAAAGTGAGAGTTGACTTTTCAGCTAAAATTGACTTAAGAAATAGTTGTTGTTGTTTTTTAAAATCACTTAACAAGAAATGTGGAAGTTACAGAGTTGGTTAAAAGGAAGCCCAGCTCTATCAGGTAGCATTTCTGCATTTCTTTTGGCTTAATCCTTGTGGTCACAAGATGGCTGTCTCATTCAGTCATGAAGAGGAAGGTAAAGCGTGTGCTTTCTTACGTTTTTTTGTTAGGGAAGAAAACTTTCATTAGGCACTCTGAAGTTTCATTAACCAGGACTGGATCTTATGACTGGTTTAGCTGCAAGGGAAAGTGGGGAATCTGACATTTTACACCTTAATATTAGGAGGTGTGTTCTACCTTTGAAAAGAAGGGGTGGGGGCAAGGCTTCTCAGGGGGCTAACAACCAGCAGTCCTCAGATGCTAATATCCTGTGGTTAGTAGTAAAAAGGCAAAGGAAGAGACAGATTTAATAGGTTAGAAGGGATTAAGGACTACTCTAGGCTTTGGTGGTGAATGAGAAGATGGTGATGCCATTTACCATAATGTATTTCCCAATTTGAAATTGAATTGAGTCCTTACTCTATTAATAACATTTATTGTCCATAAAACTTGATTCCTAGGACCCTTTAATCTTACTTTCTAATTACTAATGTAATGGAACATGGAGGAGGAAGTGGAGGTAGCATGGCAGTTTTTAAGTGCTACTTCTAGGACCAGTGCCAGCTTGCTACATCAGAATCACCTTGGGAGCTTGTTAAATCAGAATTTCTGGGAATTGATATTTTTAGGTCTGGGATTTGACCATCAATTTTGTTAACAAGATCCCCAGGTAATTCTGATACACAGCTCGGTTTGGATATATTTGGTAGGAAAAGTGTGGACTTCAGTTTTAGGCAAACCTGTATTTGAATCCCCGCTCTTCACTTATTAACTCTGTGAACTTGACTTCTCAGAGCTGAGGCCCCCCACCTGTGATATATGTAATAATAGTAATATAATTATTAATGTTACCAAATGATATACCACAATTGCTAACCCAGGAAATGAATGGGTGCCCCTTGGCACTGCTGTGGTCAGTTGCTCTGTCCTGGCTAATCTGAGGGGCCTAGACAAGTTGAAAGCATAACCCCTGTGCTGGATTTGCCAACACTTTTTCTTAAGAAACTCGAATAAACTTGTTGCAAGAGAAACCAGTCACTCAAGAAATGAGGATTTGGAAAAGAGTAATGGAGAAACTTATTTGAGATGTTGGCAGCCAGGACAGGTGGCAGGGTCAAGTCTTACCAACTGACCTCTCCACCGGCAAGATGGACATCTAGAATTTTACAGGAGATATTCAGGGGGTATGCCAAGAGAGCAGGCAGAGAGTGCATGGTCATGGGTGGGGGGACTCTGTATGTGTTCAGCTCACAATTATGGGCAGGGAAGAGGATGTGTGGTCTAGGCATTCTTTTGCTGTCAGGACTTTTCTGGTTTGGTGGTTGGAATGTTCTGGTCCTTGTAGAATGTCTTGTCAGTGCCTCAAGAAAGTGCAATTAGAAATAAGCACAATGGGGGCGCCTGGGTGGCTCAGTGGGTTAAGTCACTGCCTTCGGCTCAGGTCATGATCTCAGGGTCCTGGGATCGAGTCCCGCATCGGGCTCTCTGCTCAGCGGGGAGCTTGCTTCCTCTCTCTCTGCCTGCCTCTCCATCTATGTGATTTCTGTCAAATAAATAAATAAAAAATCTTTAAAAAAAAAAAAAGAAATAAGCACAATGATTTTTAGTTAGAGCATGAGTTAAGCAGTCTTGTTTGTTACTGGTTTTATTTTATTTTTTTTTTTATAGATTTTTTTTTGTTTGTTTGTTTATTTGACAGAGATTACAAGTAGACAGAGAGGCAGGCAGAGAGAGAGAGGAGGAAGCAGGCTCCCTGCTGAGCAGAGAGCCCGATGCGGGACTTGATCCCAGGACCCTGGGATCATGACCTGAGCCTAAGGCAGCGGCTTAACCCACTGAGCCACCCAGGCGCCCCTATTACTGGTTTTAATTGTTGGGGTCTATAGTTGAGCCAGAGGTTTTGCTAACATTAGTAGCTACTGTATAGAGCTATTGTAAAATATAGGGATACATATGCAATGTGTCTAGCATAGTAACTGGTACATTGTAAACATTCATTAAATCACTTTTTTTTTTGCATGGAGCAATGGGTGTGGTGCATAAACAATGAATTATGGAGCACTGAAAAAAAATTAAATAAAAAAAAAACACTTTTTTTTTGGGTATTAGCCTGTAGTAAGTACTACATATTTGAATTAGCAAAGAAACACAGATTTCTATACAACTACAACAAAAGGCAAATAAGAAACAGACTATAGTAAATTGCTTCTCTTGGTGCTTGCTTCTCTTAGTATCCATTGTTATCAGTAGCTGATTTCCTTTTGGTCCAGCTAAATATCTTCCAGTCTTGAGCATTTGAATCTTTGTTTTCTATTTTTGCATTTAAAAAATTGTTTTTTTAAAGATTTTATTTATTTGGCAGAGAGAGAGAGAGAAAGAGCACAAGCAGAGGGAGCAGCAGGTAGAGGGAGAAGCAGGCTTCTGCTGACTGAGCAAGGAGCCCAATGCAGGACTTGATCCCAGGACCCTGGAACCATGACCTGAGCCAAAGGCAGATACTTAACTGATTGAGCCACCTAGCTGTCCCCTTTTTTTACATCTTTAAAAAGATTTGTTTATTTGTTTATTATTATGTTCGATTAGCCAACATACAGTACATCATTAGTTTTTGATGTAGTGTTCAATGATTCATTAGTTGTGTATAACTCCCAGTGCTCATCACAACACGTGCCCTCCTTAATGCCCGTCACCCATTATCCCAACCCCCTAACCCCCTACCTTCTGTAACCCTCAGTTTGTTTCCCAGAGTCTTTGTTTTCTTAACTGCATTTTTGGCTGCGTCTGTTTTGTGCAATCTATAAAAATCAGGTACACCAAAAACTCTAAATCCAATTTCTGTGAAATATGTTACTTAATAATAGTAGAGGCTATTTTTCACAGTGTTTTCATATAAAACCTTAAACTAGACATAGTTCTTGATCTTAAAAAACAAAAAACAGTATCAATTCAGATGAAAGTAATAAGTGCACATTAAGGATCATTTTGTTACTCTCAAAGCTTATGTAGTTACCTGGGTTAATAATGAGAATTTTTTTTAGGTGGTTGTCGTGTGTGGGGAATAACTCCTTGTTGAGAGTGAATGCTTATTTTTCCAGTTTCAGTGTATAAAGGCGTATTGGTGGAAGGGAGGGAAGGCACTAACATTGAAAACTTATGCTGCTTGAGGAATTTGACTTAATTTGTTTCATTGGACAGAGACAGCATATTGTAGTATTACCTGTAGACTCTGAAGACACGCTGCCTGAGTTTGTGTCCCAGTTCTGCACTTAAAGCTTCCTGACTTTGGGTAAATTACTAACCTTTCTGTGCCTCGGTTTCTTTATTGAGGATTATTATACACCTACTTCAAAAGGTTGTTGTGAGGATTAAATAAGCTAACATACATAAAGTCTCTAGAAAGTGCCTGGTCTGTAGTACTATATAGTTGTTAGCTTTCCTTTACATTTCACAAATTTATGTTGCTCTGTAATTTCACAAAACTCCTGTAAGGTCCGTGTCTTCTTAATCTTTATTTTATCGGTAATAAACTAAAGTTCCATGAGGTTAGCAACTTATCTGTAATCAATCACCCATTTATTTATTTATTTAGTAAAAGATTTTATTTATTTATTTGTCAGAGTGAGCATAGGCAGACTGAGTGGCAAGCAGAGGCAGACGGAGAAGCAGGCTCCTGCCGAGCAAGGAGCCCGATGCTGGGATCACGACCTGAGCCCAAGGCAGCGGCTTAACCAACTGACTGAGCCACCCAGGCGTCCCATTGCGCATTTATTTAGTGATGCAAATCCTAGATTGCTTCTTCATGCATTCGACTATGACGTTAGTATGTTAGTTATTAAAAAAATTCTAAAAATAGTAATCACTTATGAGATTTATATGGTATTAAGTAATACCAATTTTCATTTATCAGAAAAACATTTTTGCTACTTGGCAATAGAATTAATAAATTAACCATTTTTGAATTTTGAGTAGGGTGTTAATACTTTGAAAAAAATCTGTTGTTGACCTTTACTTTAAAATATTGCATCAAGGGGCACTTGGATGGCTCAGTTGGGTAAGCGTTGCTCAGGTCATGCACCCAGGATCATGTGATCCAGTCCTATTTTGGGCACTTTGCTCACTGGGTAGTCTTCTGCTCCCTCTCACTGTTCCTCTGTGAGATAAATAAATAGATAAATAAATAGAATCTTAAAAAAAAAAATACCCCTTCAAGAGGTAATGGAGATATTTTAAAATGTGTTGTATATTGCAATAGCTATTTAATTCAAATTTGTTTGTAAGTTTTATATTATGTTATATAATATAGTATATAAATATAATTAAATATATAATATGTATAAGTATATAGCATATCTATGTAATTTGTAACATCATTTTGTAGATGACAATCATAAGGGTACCTTGAGGGTTTTTCATAATTATTTTTTTCACTTATGATCTGGATGCTATCTGTGATTAAGTAGATTTTCCAGATCCCCAAGGTTCACACATTTTATAGAAAATAGAGGTAGTAATGTTAACTAATTTTAAACACTAATGTATATTAATCGTATTACCTGACTTGAGACATAGGTGTCTGCCTCTATGGCATCTTTTATAATAGTTCAGAGTACTGAGTAAGAACTTAAAATCAAATATTAAAATAAAAGATGAGGCAATTAAAAAAAAATTTTTTTAAATTTTTATTTATTTATTTGGCAGAGAGAGAGATCACAAGTAGACAGAGAGGCAGGCAGAGAGAAGGGAAAAGCAGGCCCCCTGCCGAGTAGAGAGCCCAATGTGGGGCTCGATCCCAGGACCCTGAGATCATGACCCGAGCTGAAGGCAGAGGCTTAACCCACTGGGCCACCCAGGCGCCCCAAGATGAGGCAATTTTAATAAAATTATGTAACAGAGGGGTGGAAGTGTGTTAAACTAAATCCTAAAGCCAATCTTCTTTTAGGAATCCTTCCTTGGTTTTTCTTCCGCTTCCTCCACAAGCACACAGACACAATATACCACACTCACCCAACAGGATGAAATAGAAATATTGTTTTATAATCTTCAGATAGGTAAAAAGCCTAAAACTGCCCTTCTTCTCTATTTTCTACATGGTTTCAGGAAGCTTTATGCACAACATACTTTGAGATTTCCAATTAGAAGCGGTAGCAATTTTGTTTTGAATAGTTCTAAAGAATCTATTGGCTGGGTGTTTCCTCTTCAGTACCCTTTGGCCTACCTTTTAAATTTCTTTTGGGAAAATGCAGCTTGCTGCCAGTAATTCATTCTCTCACTTTGTTCATGGAAGTTGCTGAATTCGATTATGAGTTAGAACACTTACCCTGGTTTTACATTTGGTATATTCTTTCTTACTTTCATTTCATGTATAACATATTGGTGGCAAAACTGCTGCATATCATTTGAATTTCTGGATCTGATTCTGTCCAATAAGAAGTTACCCAGATCTTTTTCACAGAACAATCTATCTTTCTTTCTTAATTATTCTCCTGCCTCTTCCCTAATTTGGTTCTCACCAATTCATTTTACTTCTCTCAATTTTTTTTTTCTCAGTAAATTATTTTCCCCCATCCCATCTCCTTGAGGAATAAGGAGGGCTCTTCATCCTCAGCAGGGCAGAGTTTCCTCTCAGGCCACTGAGAGGAAATGAGCAGAAGGGGTTTCAAAACCAGCTGCTTGGCTCCTATGATTTTGAGTCTGGAGGGTGGATCTAGTGCTCTGTTAACATCCAATTCCTGTGATTGCTCTATTGCTCTTCTCTGGAAGAGCTGCGTTCAGAATTGTAAATGCTTTCCCCTGCATTGCAGTTTAGCTAAGAATATTCTAAAGGAATTGATGTTGGTTTTCAGTGCTTTTGCTGTAGTACTTTATCTGGTTTAGGAAAGGTTCTTGTTTGGTTAGGTTTCTAAGTTTGTAGGCTTGGATTCTGGCAAAAAACTGGTTGGTTGATGTAACAATGCGATGACTTATTTTTAGGGTTTACTGTCTAGAAGTATCTTTTTCAGCATTTTATGAATTACCATAGTGATAATAGGCTAATTTTTCTCTGTATTTGAAGACTTGACTGAGGACAATAATACCTTTCCCCCACCTTGAATTATACAGGCCAAGGATTTAAGGTTTTTCTTTTCTTAATATTAAGTTGTTTTATCTGTGATTTACTGTCTCTGTTACTAGATGAAAATGTGGAATTTAAGGGAATTGCTTTTTGTTAAATAATATGTTACTTATTTTGTTCTGGAAAGGAAAAAAACCACAATGGAAGTCTGGTGCAGCCATTTTATATTCGAAACTCTACTGAACCTAATCTTGCTAGTGAGCAGGTTTAAAAGTTGCTCTCTTTTTAATGGGCCCTCTCATACCATGTTTGTGGCTTTTGTTTTCAAAGATTTATCTATTATACTTTGATTATTTATTTATTTACTGTAGCCCACCGTAGCCATTCTTTGCACTAGATCTTCTTTCTGGAAGTCCTGTTTTTCTGGAGTTGAGATCAATAGAAAAATGAAGATGACATGGATTTTCATTGGGAAAAGTGGTGGTTAGGCATTGGTTGCAAGGATATGAATCTTTCTCTAACACCAGAATACTTTTAGCCGTATATATATTATGTGATTTTAAATCCTGTAAGTTAAAATGTTTGTATAGAAGTAGTAGAAGAGGGACTTTTATGAAATCATAGAATGTTAAAGCTGAAGAGGGATCTTAGGGATCATATAGTAACTATCCTGATATTGTGTAGAGGAACAAATGGAGGCTTGTTCATTTCTTTTTTAGTCCATCCATCCATCCATCCATCCATTCACTGAACAAATATTTATTTAATGTTTACTGTTTAAGGTGCTGGAGATGTCCCTACCCTTAAGGAGTTTGTAGTAAATAGATAATAAACATTATAAGTAAGCTAAAGAGGTAGAAAGTGGTAAAAGTGATCTGGGGTTGGGGTGGTGCTTGAGGGTGAAGGTAGATTTAGGGTAAGCTGCATTGAAAAGATGATATTTGGGCAGAGATTTAAAGGAGATGAGAAAATGGACTTATGACTCTCTGAGGGAAGAGTCTGTCAAGCAAAAGGAGCAGCCAGTTTAAGGGCAAATGGATAGGAGCATGTCTAGCTTTCTGTTCAAGGGCCAGTAAAAAGGCAATTGGCTCCTTGGCTTAGAAGTGGAGAGAGTAATAGGTGATGAAATTAACAGAATTGGGAGGTAGGAGGTAGGGAACTGGCTAGATTATGTGGAGTGTGGTGAATTGTGAGGACTTTGGTTTTTACATGAGTGAAATGGGGGAAGGTTGGGGGTGTGATGAGGGTTTTGAGCACGCATGATCTGACTTACATTTCAACTGAATCATTCTGACTGCACTGTTGATGAGAGATGCCAGGGTAGGGTTGCTAGATTTAGAAAATAAAAATATAGGACACCCCACTCAGTTAAATTTGAATTTCAGATAAACAGCGAATAATTTTTGTATATATATGTCCCATGCAATATGTGACTGACTATTCACCCATATGGCAGAATGTTAACTACTCTTTTATATCTATGTCTATTTATATATATATATACACTTTAAATTCTTCAGTGTTACTGTTGCTTACTATAAATTACCATTACCACGATCCTGCTGGTTCCAAGGCTTGTGCCCTTAATGCAAATTTTGTCTTACTCTTTCCTGTATTATCTATATTACTGTTTTTCACATCGTAGTCATCTTATACCTTAGAACATTAAAATGCAGTTTGTTGGACCCCAGCCTACACCTACTGAAGCAGAATTTCTTGGGGTAGAACACGGGGTCTCTATGACTGCCTACTGTTCAAGGTTCTAGGTACAGTAGAACAAGACATACAGAAATCCTTACTGTAATGGAATTAACATTTTACTGGGGAGACACAATTAATAAAACAAGTAAGTAAATATACAGTATGTTAAGTATCAGTAGAGATGCTAAGAAGAAAGAAAAAGTAGGAAGGGAGGGGGAAATGTCCAGTAGAATGGTGAAGAAACTGCATTTTAGATGGTGGCCAGTGAAAGCATCACTATGCAGTGATGTTTAAAAAAAGTAATGGAGAGAACCAGGTGGGTATCTGGGGGAACAGGATTGTAGGCTGAAGGAACAACTGCAGAAGGCAGGTGCATGCTTCGTGTGTTTAAGATGCTGCGGGGGGTGGGGGGGAGGGCGGTGTCTGTGGAATGGAAGGAAAAGGAGGAGAAGGATAGAGGATGAGATGAGAGAGATAAAGGGGAATGGCTGGTGACTGTTAGCATTTGGGCTTTATTGTGTGTTGGAGAGAGATTTGGATATTAGACCCAGTTGTGGCATTATCTCTGGATCTGTTGCTTCACCACTAAAAAGTGAACAGAAGACTAAGATGATCTCTTTAAGTTTTCTTCTGCCCTAAAATAGTCTGTAATTTGAAATCTATTATTTCTCTTCTGTTTCTGCTTTCCCCCCCAGCTCTTCGCAAGTAATTAGTTAATCATTTGGGATTGTTGTATATTTTTCATGAATCTATCTCTGTTTGTGCTCCTATAGCCGAAGTTTGAGCTCCTTATAGCTCCTTTTTACCTTTATGTTGCCCTTGTTCCTCTTTCGTTACCAAACTTGAAGATTTAGACAGTCCTTTAGTAAATAGGAGGAAATAGTTTCTTTGTCACCTTGTTTAACCGTTCGTTAGCCATTAGTTTTGTCCCCATCAGATTCTTGTTTAATTTTAGCTAATATAATTAAGAAACATATTTTTCTCTACCAAGAGATTGAAATTCTAGTGAATGGCAGCTTGACTTAAAACACGGCAGAAAGAGAAGAAAGAGCCTTGACTGAATTCAAATCCCAAATGCTAGTCCAAGATTAAGTGAAATGTAATGTGCAGGGAATCATGAGATTCTTAACTAGATGATGATTCTTCCTTTTTTTTTTTTTTTTAAGCTTTTATTTATTTATTTGACACACAGAGATCACAAGTAGGCAGGCAGGCAGGCAGAGAGAGAGAAAGAGAGAGAGGAAGAAGCAGGCTTCCTACAGCACAGAGAGCCCAATGTGGGACTTGATCCCAGGAATCATGACCTGAGCCGAAGGCAGAGCCTTAACCCACTGAGCCACCGAGGCGTCCTTAACTAGATACTTTTATGGAAAGGAAAACCTTTTGGTAGGTCTTAGTCTTAAATAGATGTATGCCTAGAAATAATTGGGTGAGATCCTTCTAAAATTATTTTTGTTTGTTTTTTGGTGGGATCTGTTAACAGATGACAAGGATAAAAGGAACATGTCATGAAGTTTTATGATCTTTAATATAAATTCTGTTGAAAGAACGAAGCAGTATTAAAACTGTTGTTGGTGCCTTTGAAACCCAACACAAGAAAATAGGACTTGTAGGCTCTCAAATTATAGCTTTCATGTGGTAGTAATGAAACAGTATAATCACTCTGAGTAAATCTGCCATATTACAGGGTGATATGAATTGTAAAGAAAGAAATCCCAAAATCTAAATAGTATTTTGGAGTTTGATCTGTTTTGTTTTATGTCATCTGCTAGACTTTGAGAACTTCAGGAGAGTCAGAAAAAGAGTGTAATGTTAGGTACCAACATATTAGGTTACATTTATGACAACTTTAAAGATTGGGCAATCACACTCTAAGATAGTAAGTTTATAGTTATTTTTGCTAATCATTTTTATCTGTTGTGTATTTGGTGGGACTTTTATGTGACTATTCTCTTAAGCCTGGCTGAAATTAAATATAAGAGAAGTTCTAATTGGAGCTTTCTTGACTGAATATTTCAGGAGGAATGAGGTAGAAGGGACTCATAAAACTTAGCTAGTTAGACACTCAGCTGCATATATTTATTTATAGCCTTCTATCTTGCTCATTTGTGTTCTTACAGTATAAAACTCTGAAAATTTAAATTAACAGACTATTTATACACCTATAATAGGAGTCTATTTAAAAACAATGGAGTAAATTATGAAAAACAAACGAGGCTTTTTTGGCACTTTTTGAACATTAGTGAGTTCTTGAGTTGAAAATATGTTCAAGGTAATTTTTGTAGCTATGGTAATTTTACTGGTCCAGGAACTATGCCAATTCTAAGTACAATATGATTTAATTAGTATAGGCTCAGTGTTTTTGTTTAATGGACACCAATTTTATTCATGATATTCAAGACATGCTTAGTTCCAGTGAAACAGCATGAAAAGTATGCTCTTTATTGCTTTTAAAAACTACCCAATTAAAGATATGGAAGTAAATCTTTAATGAGATAGCTTCTCTGACATTAAAAGAGATGACTGTGTTCTACCTGCTCTTGGCAAAACCAAAATTAGATTGTTGGGTGATTGAATAACTTGGTCATGAAAACGTTTATTTTTTATTTTATTTTTTAAAAAATATTTTATTTATTTATTTGTCAGAGAGAAAGGGAGAGAGAAAGCGCACAAGCAGGTAGAGAGGCAGGCAGAGGCGGGGAGAGAAGCAGGCTCCCTGCTGAGCAAGGAGCCCGGCGCAGGAGACTTGATCCCAGGACCCTGGGATCATGACCTAAGCCAAAGGCAGTGGCTTAACCCACTGAGCCACCCAGGCATCCCGAAAACTTTTATTTTCTAAATTGAAGTTGGCAAACTGTGATCTGTGGACCATACCCTGACTGTTTTTGTAAATAAAGTTTTATTGGAACACAGCTGTGTTCATTCATGGACATACTGACTGTGCTTTTGTGCTATAGTGATAGTGTTGAGTAGTTGTGGATCATATGATTCCCAATGCCTAAAATAGTACTGTTTGGCCCTTTAAGGAAAAGCATGCTGACCCCTGCCATATATCTAAACTTTTTGTAGTCAAACCGTGTTAAAGTTCTGATGGAGATTTTTGAAGTTAGTATTTTGGGGTTTAATTTCTCACTCTGCTTCATTCTAAAACACGCACACACACACACACACACACACACACACACAAACACACACACTTTTGAGTGTTAGTTTCCAGCTTTCTCATCCATAGGTAAGCATAATACCACCTTGCACCATTGCTATGAGTAGTCAAGGAGAAATGTAAATAAAATGTTTAGGGTACTTGGCATCAAGAAGGAATTCAAGCAATAAGGGGGTATAATTAGGGGGAAGTTTAGGTGTTTAGTTGGGTAATTTAGGATGGCGTGCTTTCTAAAAATTTTCTTTCTTTTTTTTTCTTCCTAAAATTAACCAAAAAAAAAAAAAAATTCTGAATTCTAATTTGTCCATAGAACTGGCTGTAGAGGTCTGTTTTATCCATGTTTTAATATAATCTTGTTGATTAACTTCCCATCTTTTCCTCCCTCCCTTCTTACCTGTCCTTGTCTTCTCTTCTTCCTGAACTTCATACCTTCCTTTCTGTTTCCTTTTTGATATATGTAAACCTTGGTACTAAATTTAGGTCAGTGAGTAGTAACTATTCCTAGGGAGAGTATGCAGAGAACCTAACACACTGAAGATTCTCTTATCTTTGGCTCTGTTTTCTAGGAAACAAAGGAACTCTAAAATCTTGTAATGGCCTCTCCCCCTCCACCCTCTATTCGTTTTTTTTTAAGAGAGTGAGTGAGCATACTTGTGGCTGCCCCCTTTATTCTTATGTTATTATGTATATTAATAGCCATCTAGGTGTGTGTAAAATCTGTTTTTACCACAGCAAATTTTGGGGCAGATCTTGAGCTTTGTCTTGAACCTGATGCCAAGAATGTTTAGATAGGCATGGTTTTCATATTTTCAGGACAAATAGATGATAGATTCTCTTTAACATTTTGAAGGAAACTTAAAGACTGAGGGATGAAAAAATTGACCCAAGCAGGATCACTTAGTTATTTCCTTGTTTCATAAAAATAAACTTAGAAGTTAAGTTATTTTACTTGACTTTATTTTTAGGAAATCAGTTTGAAACCTGGGACCTAACCTTTTCAAGTTATTACAAAACCAACATTAATATAAATAACAAAGCAGAAAAAATTGTTAGAATAGTTTTGTTTTTATTGACATTTATTATTTTGTGAACTTGGTGTAGGCAGCCTGGGTCTAAGGATCCAGAGTGGGGGTTCTCCACAGGACCAGCCAAGAGAGTCCTTGGCTTGTGTGTAGGGTAGAAATCAGACATGAGCTGGAGAAAGTGAAAGTGAAACAACAGAACAAGATGGTCTGTCTGGGCAATCTGGAAAGGAAAACAGAATGAGTCTCATTGTTGCTTGGGGCTAGGGTTTTTATATTGGAAAGGGGTCTAGGGCATGTATTCCTTTGGGAATCCAGGGTAGGGTCTGATCAAAGGTGAGAGTCAAGTGAACAATAAGGTAGCACTATTGGTGCCAGTGTCAGCTGAGGTTTGTTCAAGCTAATGTCCTGGAACATATTTGGGATCTAGCTCTTCTTAGGTATTTGGGGCTTAGGACAAGCTCAGAGAATGGTTAACTTTTTTGCTTCCCTCTTAAAGTGGGAACTGAGCTTCTTTGGCTTATTCAGAGGCAAATAAGGATCATAAGTAAATGAGTTTTACTAGAAAAACAGAGTATTTCTAGAATGGAGTCTCTTCAGCTTCTTTACCTTAATAGTTCTAGCATTAGCAGACCCTTGGATAATAGTATCAACAGTTACCCACATTTCATAAGGCTTTAGTCTCCCTCATTTGAAAATCTCTTTTTAAAATATATTTATTTATTTATTGGAGAGAGAGAGGGAGAGAAAGAGAGAAGGAGTGGGATAAGAGGGAGGGAGAAAGCAGACTCCCCACTGAGCAGGGAGCCTGACATGGGGCTGGATCCCTGGACCTGAGCCCAAGACAGACACTTAACCAACTGAGCCACCCAGGCACCCCTGAAAATCTTTTTATCCATAATAAATTTAATTCTGTTCTAGTTTAGTTTAACTAAATCAGTTTATGGTTTAAAAAAGAGTTCAGAACTGGTCAGAATTTTTCATTGGGAATTCCAACCCTTTTTAAAGCTAATACTTAAATGCATTAAACCTAAATTTTATATGCTATCTTTCTATTAAAGTTAAAGTATTCTTCCTGTTTTCTCACTTATTTTACAGTAAGCTGAGATTTTGGTAGAGGCAGATTTTAATCCCTAGTCCTTCAGGTTTCTGTGAGTCACACAGGGACGTTAAATGATTTTCTGAGAACTGCAGTTTTAGTATAAAATTAGGGACATAAGTGTTGAATGTACCTTATTTTATGTATTAATAGGAACCAGAGAGCAAGGTTTAAAAAGTAATTTTGTGTCTGGAAATAGGTAAATAACATGGAAGATGGGGGATTATTTAATTAAAAGAAGGTTTTTTTGAGGGGTTAAGAATTTTATCTTGCCAGGATACAGAGAGAGAGAGGGAGGAGATTCCAAGTCCTGGTGAAACATAACTCAAAGACATATAGTTAGAGTTAGCATTCTGTTTGCTCATGTATGGAAAAACCAGTAACAGATTGATTTACTCCCATCAAAGGAGAAATGGGCAGGGGGGAGAAGAAAAAAAAAACATATTTGGGAATAGTGAATTTTGTTTCCCTTTAATTGGCTATGTCGTTGATGAACTGGCAACTAGTAAAGAGGACAATCAGGTTATTCTGCCCGTGGTAGGTAGATGCGTTGTCAATGAAAAACAGTTTTAGTTGTTTATGAATTCTCCAGAGGACGTTGGGTGTTTAACTGTGACTTCCATGTAAGAGGTTGTCTCTGTATTATGTCTGCCACTGTCCTCATTAGCATTTCCATGTGGGGTCTGTGTCAGAATTTCTCACTTGCTTTATTAAGTCTTAGTCCCATGATTTTTTTTTTTTTTTCATTTTGTATTCTTAGGTGTGTTGGATGGGCTTTCCAAAGGTTGATGCTCCATCTTCCTGTGGTTTTGTTTGCCATTGTATGTCATTATTTTAACATTGTCTTTGTGTAAATTGTTAGTCTTCAGACCAAAAAGGTCTTAGTCTATTTGAGACTCTATGGGAGATCTGAAGCACAATGTGTAAAGTGTTTGCAGGGAGTTTCTCTCCTCAGTTATCTAGAAGAAATTGGTAAACCAATAAGAAGTATTTATCTAAGTAGTTTATGATCTTTTACCTTACTTTTGCTTTGAGAAAGTTTAGGTTAGGATTTTGGAATATTTTGCGAGTTTTCTTCTTTATAGTTAGATTTACTATTGCTGTGTGTGTTATCATTGACAAAGAGTGGAAATAATCTTACAATAATTTCTGTTTCCTTCTAGTCAAAGACTGTTGGTTTGCTCGATGTGGATGTGTATGGCCCTTCGATTCCAAAGATGATGAATCTGAAAGGAAGTCCAGAATTATCACAGAGTAAGTAAAGACAAGCTAGATAATATAGTTAGACATAATAGTTATGCCTTTTTTTAAATTAACTCCTGAGTTTCAGGCATTTTGCCATGTACCCTGTGTACCTTCAGCATAGTGTAGTATGGTAATTCTGAAATCAGAAATGGAGCCACACTGTCTGGGTTTGAATCCTAGCTCTGTTATTGACTGTGTGGCTTTGGCTGAATTGTTTAACCTCTTTGTACCTCGCCTCTGCCCCTTATGTAAAATAAACTTAACAATTTTGCTGTGAGAAATCATTCAGTTAGAAATTGCAGGATGCCTGGGTGGCTCAGTCAATTAAGCCGTTGCCTTTGGCTCAGGTCATTACCCCAGGGTACTGGGATCGAGTCTTGCATCGGGCTCCTTGCTCGACAGGGAGCCTCCTTCTCTCTCTGCCTCAGCCTGCTATTCTGCCTGCTTATGTGCTCTCTCTCTCTCTCTCTCTCTGACAAATAAATAAATAAATAAATAAAATCTTAAAAAAAAAGAAATTGCTATTAAGTGTAATGCATTTGACCTTGTGCATGGCACATAGTCAGTGATCATTATCTCTTTACACTAAGTGTTTGGATGTTTGAAAGTATTTGAATAGAAAGTATATATTTGTGTTAGCAGACATAAAGGTTATTTTTTCTAATCAAATTTTTGTCATGTTTGTCTTAAGGTATTTTGAAAAAAAACACCCAAAACATTAGTTTATTTTTCCAGCCTTCACTGCTATTAATAGGACAGTAATTTTTTAAAAAATTTTATTTATTTATTTGACAGACAGAGATCACAAGTAGGCAGAGAGGCAGGTAGAGATAGGGGGAAGCAGTCTCCCTGCTGAGCAGAGAGCCCAATGTGGGGCTCGATTCCAGGACACTGGGATCATGACCTGAGCCGAAGGCAGAGGCTTTAACCCACTGAGCCACCCAGGTGCCCCAGGACAGTAATTTTTTGAGTAAATCTTTTAATATTTACTCTGCTTGTTATTACACTCTCTTGGAAAGCTGGAAAATATAAAGCATTAAGAACAAAGAGGGGTCACCTGGGTGGCTCAGTGGGTTAAAGCCTCTGCCTTCGGCTCAGGTCATGATCCCAGGGTCCTGGAATTGAGCCCCACATCAGGCTCTCTGCTCAGCGGGGAGCCTGCTTCCGCCTCTCTCTGCCTGCCTCTCTGACTACGTGTAATCTCTGTCTATCAAATAAATAAATAAAAAAAATTAAAAAAAAAAGAACAAGGAGATGCTGTGATCATAGAATGAAGTATTGGATGGGGGTGCCTGGCTGCATTGGGCTGTGGAGACTACTTTAAAAAAAAAAGTATTGGAAAAACTTGTAATTTCTTGAAAAATGGTTTTAAGTGAATGAAATTAACTTATTCAAATTTATTTCAAATTTTAGGGGTGCCTGGGTGGCTTAGTTGGTTAAGCAGCTGACTTTTGATTTAGGCTGAGGTCATGATCTCAGAGTCCTGGGATGGGGCCCTGTGCGTTGGCTCTGTGCTCAGTGGGGAGTCAACCTGAAGATTCTCTCTCTCTCTTCCCCTTCCCCTGTCTGTGCTCATGTGTGCTCTCTCTCTCTCAAACAAATGAATGTTTAAAGAAAATTGTATTTCAAATTATAACTAGAGTATATAATTGAAGAATTTCTTCTCATTTCTTATTGGGCTTTTTCTTTTCCATAGATCTAGAACAAAATGACTATTTACTATAGGGTTTTTGTTGGATTATCTGTGTAAATAATAGAAGTATTTTGTTGTTGTCATTAAATGTTAATTAGGCACTGTCTGCTATTTAATGTGCTTTTGTTTGTGTTTTCGTTGTTGGAGTCAATTACAGTGTTAAGTTCTGAATAATTGTAGGAAATTTGAAGATGTAGTGATGATAAAATTGACCCTAGCAGTCCTATATCATAAACACCCACTGAGTTTTCTTGTTTGATGAAAATATAAACTTAAAAAGCTAAGTTATTCTAGCTTCTTTTTTCTTTGTCCTTTCAGTGGAATGCATACTTAGTTTGCAAATATGTGACATATGCCAAGATGTCAAACTTTCACAAAGGAGTAATGAATTTGCGTACTTTAAATGATAGACTTATTATGTCTGTCTCTTGATTAAAGTAATGTGAAAACTGGTGCAGCAGCACATGAGTGATGGCAAAACGGAGCCCTGGTGTCAGTTTTTTCTTAAGTAGTCTGTTCAGTCTATGCCAACATAAATACTTGAAATGAACTTTAATTTCTTTCTTCTTGTTTTACTGAAGCTGTAATCTTAAATTTGATGTTTGCAAATTGGCTGCCATTAAATAGGCTTTCTGGTAAAGATGAGATACTGGAAATCTTGGAAAGCCTTAAAAGAATACTTCTTTTGTGTTGACAAGCTGATCTTAAGTCACCCAAGAAATAAATTGAATGGTTAAGGCATTCACTTAAAAGAATGTGGATTCTTAAAGGCCCAAACTTATAAATTATTTTTTTGAATCTTAGATAAACCTGCCACCATTATACTAATTGGTCTCATTTTGACATTTCTGTATTTTAACATTTTAATTTATCCTGTTATACTCTCTATTGCAGAAAAAATTATCTAATTAACAATAAAGAAAAACTGTGAAAGATTTGTTATCAGCAGGTCCTAAATCTTTGTAGTCTCTGAGAAACAAACTGAGGGTTTTGGAGGGGAGAGGAGTGGAGGGTTAGGTGAGCCTGGCGGTGGGTACTAAGGAGGGCACGTATTACTGGGTGTGGTACATAAACAATGAATTTTGTAACACTGAGAAAATAAAAAAAAATCTTTGTGTTTATGATTAACACCTCCCTCAAGATAAATGGGTTCGTCTATGTCTCTTTCACTTTTTGAGTTATATCAGGGAGCTGTCATTAAGATATGTAGACTAGTGGTATGGTACATTTGTAATATGCCATATCTTTTAGGGCTGTTTGTACTTCACGTTTCTCTTTTCTAGTCTGATTCCAGGTTAAAAATTTTTTTTTCTTATTTCCTAATCTCTGATCATTCCCAGTGTTTTTCAAAATTTTTGGCACATTTTCAATATCTTCTCTCAGATGAGAAAAATTAAAAGAACTTGCTATTGTTAGGTAGTGGGAGGATTAACTTGCAATTTTATTTTTAATACTCTATTTTTACTTATGTGCCTTGCAAATTTTTGCTTTTTAAAATAGACTTCATTATTGCTGATTCATAGTTACTTTAATAATTTACTGGGTACTTTAGAAACCTTTTAGGGGTACTTAAAATGTATTTCTTTTTTTTTTCCTTTTCCTTTTTTTACAGGAGAACAGAGCTTTATTTTTATTTTTGATTAAGATATAATTCACATACCATAAATGTCACCATTTCTCTTTTCTTTTCTTTTTTCTTCTTTTTCTTTTTCTTTCTTCCTTTCTTCCTCCCTCCCTCCCTTTCTTTCTTTCCTTTCTTCTTTGTTTCTTTGTTTCTTTCTTCTTTCTTGTTAACAGAAAGTAAAGCATTTAGGAAAGTAATTAGGTAAAAGCAGGGTGTAAAATGAGTTTGGAAGGTGAAAGACCCAGGCACCTGTGTGGCTCAATCGGTTAAGCATCTGCTTTCTGCTTAGGCCGTGATCCCAGGGCCCTGGAATTGAGCTACCTTTGAGCTCCCTGCTCAGAGTCAATTTCTCCTTCTCCTTTGGGTTCTCTCTATCTCTCTTTCTCTCAAATAAATAAATAAAATCTTTAAAAAAGCCAAAATAAAATAAGATAAAATATTGAAGGTGGAAGATGTCGGGAATATTCACATGTGAGTTGAAGACTATATAGGAAAAGGCAAAAAGCCATAAAAAAGAACACTATACTAAGAGGCAAGGAAAGTTTTGATAGTCTAGATTTGGTTAGGCTAACTTAGAAGAGATTAGACATGTTACAAAAAAAAAAAAGAAGTAATCTTTTTCACGTTCCTTCTGGATCTCTACTCTAGATTTTGTGTATGTGGTGTGCATACAGGGTAATGCATTGGAATGAGATTTTTCTTGTCAAAATTGGATAGTTTTTATATCCCCATGTTCATAGTAGCATTATTCACTGTTACGATTATGAATTCACTATTCATTATTCCATTACGTGGAAGCTATCCCGTATCTATTGGGAGATGATTAGATAAGCAAAATGTGGTATACGCATAGAATACAATGTTATTCAGTCTTAAAAAGGAAGGCAGGAGCTTCATTGGTGAACACGTGATTTGGGGAGAGTGGAACACTTGCAGAGGTATTTCTGTTTACGTAGCAAATATTAATGGGCGTATTGTATAGTTAGTAAGCATGAGAAATATTTGATCTGTTGACTGTCAGATCAAATAAGGTTTGATACCCATTCTCTTGGAGCTTATAGTAGATAGACTAGCCAGTGATCATAAGCATAATAAGCATAAGTAAATGCTATAAAATAAGTGTGGGCTTGCTTCTTTGTGAACCGAGATGAGGACTCTAAAGCAGGGAATTTAGAGAGGAGTCATTCTTGGAGGAATGATTTTTGAGCTAAATTTTTTAAAATGGATAAGCCAGGAGTTTGTTGTAAGAGGGGGTTGGGGATTGAAAGGGAGGAGGAGATTCCAGGCAGAAGGAATATTATGTGTCAAAAGCCCGCAGAATGCAAACTGCTTAGTATGGCAGAAGTGAAGAATCTCTGTGGATATTCTTCTGTGGAATCACTGTGGAGATTCTCTGTGAAGTTGTAGGAGTAAGATTGGGCCCAGAAAGATAGGTGATGGTCTTACCATAAATACCTTTTTGTGCTTGTTCGAGGAACTGAAGTGTAACTCACAGGCAATGAGAAACTGTCATGGATTTTAGGGAAGGGAGTGACATCAGTTCTGTATCTTAGGAAGATCATTTTGGCAGTGTTGTGGAGGAAAGATAATAGGCCCACCGGGTGGGGGTGGGTAGGGCCAGTTAGGATACTATTAAAGTGATCCGGTGAGATGTGATAAGGCTTGATTTAAGTCTGTGAACTGGAGGGGAAGGGTCCTAATTGAAAGATATTCAAGAGATTGAAAGAATAGGGTTTGGTAATTCATTGAGTATTACTGGGAAAAAGGTCTCTAGGACAGCTCCTGGATTTCTGGGTTGAGTGATTGTTTAGATAGTTGTATCATTCATCAGGATAGAGCAGAGAGGAAAAAGGCGTAAATTTGAGGAAAATAGTAATGAGTTAAGGTTTATTGAATTTGATGTCCAAAGAGAGTCAACAGGTGTTGGAATATATTGTGTTCAGGAGAGAGGTTTGGGTTAACAATACAGATTTGGGAGTTAGCAGTGTGTGGGTGTGTGTATGATATTTGAAGTTGTTAGTTTAGATGACTGATTTTCAGCCTGGAGTGATTTTTCCCTCAGGAGACATTTGGCAATGAATAGAGAATTTTGATTGTCACAAATGAGGGATCTAGTGGGTAGAGGCCAGGGATGCTGCTAAAACACCCTGCAGTGCACTAAACATCCCCTTACAATAAAATGTTACCTGGTCCAAAATGTGAGTTATGCTGTGGTTGAGAAATTCTGACTTATCTGATAGCCTGGAAGGGTTATAAATGGAGTCAGGTATAGGACTGAGGGTAGAATTTGGGGAGGTTAACCTAAAGGGATTAGAAAAAGACTGAGAAGCACTGACCAGAGAAGTAGAAAGAAGACAAGGAAAATGGTGCCCCTTAAAAGCCAAGAGGAAGTTTTAGGAGGGAGTAGTAAGTAAACATTTTCAGAGTGGCTAAATAAGGTAATAGTTTAAAATTATATTTAAATTTAACAATGTCTTCCAACTACTTTCGAAGACAGTACAACTTGCGTTTTGCTTCTTGAGGAAATTTATTTTATCAAGTATATATGGTTATTGGGAAATCAGTCATTTGGGAAGCAATTATTGAACATGTCTATAATGATACTGTGCTATGTTCTAGGGAATAAAGATGAGTAAGATGTAAACTCTGTTCTTGAGGAGCTTACAGTCTGGGGGGGACATGGAAAATGTTAGCACCCTATGTACTATGGGAAGGTAGGAACAGAGGATCATGGAAAAAGAGAGGAACTTCTTCTTCTTTTTTTTTTTCTGAAGATTTTATTTATTTATTTCACAGAGAGGGAGACAGTGAGAGCAGGAACACAAGCAGGGGAAATAGGAGAGGGAGAAGCAGGCTTCCCCTCGAGCAGGGAGTCTGATGCGGGGCTTGATCCCAGGACCCTGGGATCATGACCTGAGCAGAAGGCAGATGCTTAATGACGGAGGCACCCAGGCACCCATTAAAAAAAAAAAAAAAAATATATATATATATATATATATATATATATGTGTGTGTGTGTGTGTGTGTGTGTGTGTGTGTGTGTGTATATCTATTTTTATTAACATAAAGTGTATTATTGGGATACAGGTCTGTGACTCATCAGCCTTATAAATTCACAGCACTCACATAGCACATACCCTCCCCAATGTCTATAACCCAGCCACATATCTCTCCCCCACCTCCCTCCAGCAACCCTCAGGTTGTTTCCTGAGATTAAGAGGCTCTTATGGTTTGTCTCCCTCCCAGGTCCCATCTTGTTTCATTTCTTCCCTCTCTACCCCCAACGACCCCCGCCCTGCCTCTCAAATTCCTCATATCAGAGAGATCATATGATCATTGTCTTTCTCTAATTGATTTATTTCGCTTAGCATCTTTCTGTGATGTAGGCCAGCCAGATTTGGACCCTGATAAGCCTTTGAACCATAAGGCACAAAAAAGAGTAAGAGACTTGGTCATATTAGAGAGAGAGAGAGAGAGAAAGAGATTATATTTATCTTTTAAATTTTGTTTTAAATTTTGATATTGAACAAAAAACAAACATTTAAACTATGGGTGATATTCCATCTGTCATAAACAAAATATGTATGTGGGATGTATTTATAAATCATAATTTAATCTCCCATCCTTCTGCTACTTCCACCCCAAAATAGTCCTTTGTCTTCAGTGGCTGAGGCTTGCCTTGTGTGCTCTATAACCTTCCTCCTTCCTCTCTGCTGACTTTTGTTTCTTTGTAATCTCAGATGGACACTGGAAATGGTAGTAGTAACTGGGGGCTGTATCCGAATCTGAACAGTATCATGTGTCTCTCAGTTTGTCTTTTTTTTTTTTTTTTATGTATGGTATTCTGTAAAAAAATACATCTTGTTTAGCTTGCAACTTAAACAGTTACACAGGTGTTTTTCCCCCTGAGACAGCCATTGGAATGCCGTACATGGCAGAGCTGCTTTATGTGTACTTCTCATTTGTCACACAGACTGTTAAAAAGACATGCATTCAAGGGTCAGGATTTCATAAATTAAATACTTACCACTACTTTATTGAGGACATTCTAGAGTGAAATTGGCTTTTATTTTTACTGTTGTGCATGGTGGTGAATATGATGACTGTTAAATACAGTTTGGTTCTGCCACTGCCTTGGTTTCTACTGAGGTGCTGGCAGTCTTACCTACTATTGTTTTTAAACCATCAGTGCAAAAGTCTACTCAGTTAAAAGCCAATAATATCTTAATTTTTTATGAAAATAGTTTTACCCTGTTGGATCATTTGAAAGGTTCTTGAGGATCTCCAGAGGACCAGTGACCATACTTGGAGAACTGTTGGCTTAATGGAAGGTTCTTTAATCAGAAATCGGAAGTCTTACTTTCTAGTTTAGTAATTCTTATTATGGATTTCACAAAATTATTTGCTTCATTTTTTTCCTTTTTTTAAAAAATGATGTAGAAGTGAGTGGTCCAAAGTTTATGTTTGAAGTCTGGAAATAATATTTTAGATGTGGCACTTTGTAAACAATCCTGTAGAGACTTGAACTAGTTCTTTTCTCTCCATTTATTTTGTTTACTGTACTGGCATTAAGGTGCCTGGGGCAATAACTTGTTTTTAAAAAACTTCTAAATAATTTTTAAAAAAATGTAATACTTGAATATGATTTTTGTCAACAAAAACACTGCATTCGTGTTGGAATCTAGACTGTAAGATACAAAGTTGTCCTCAAGCTACTTGTAACCTGATTAATAAAACACTCAGAAATAGCAATATAATGTATTCTATGCTATCACATAATTGATTTAAAGGAGATACAGGAGACCCATGAGGGTAAGATTGAGAGCTGGGGAAGTGGAGAATAGCTCTGTGAAGATACTAGACTTAAATTGTACCTTAATGGAAATGGGGAAATAATATGTGGCAAGGTACAGAGAGAACATATCATATTTCTCAATTACTCTTTTTCCTTCTCAAATTCTGTTCATCCCTTTTTCTGTTTATATTCCCTTTTCCCTTTCTGTGGTTTGGGATGTACTTTTTCTTTTACTCCTTTTCTTTGAACTGATCTGAGGACTGTCATTTGTGCTTCTTTTAAGCCAATGTGCTGTGTTGGAAAGATCTTGGGCTTTCATTCAGGCTGACCCACCCCCCAGTTCCCATGGCAGTACTCAGTGCTGTGTATTCCTGGGCAAGTTCCACAACTTTGAAGGCAGTATGAAAAAATAAGTGAGTTAATAAATTTAAGGGTTCTTAATACATGTTAACTGCTTTTCCCTATCTTTACAAATGGTCAGTGGTAACAGAAAGTGCATTAATTGGTTAATAGCATGATTTGATGGAATTTATCTGTTACAGAGCAAAAGACTTATTACAAGGTGGGCAGTAAGCTACAGTAGGGCTTTAGAGTCTAAGAGGCTTGCAGTTAGATCCTGGCTATAGCTTATGTTACTACTTTTGTGTACTTTGGGCAAGTTGTTTTAAACTCTTCTTGCCTTAGTTTGTTTATATAATGAATGGGAATGGTTTTGGGAAGATAGTTGGCAAGGTCTCCCCAAGTATTTCCTTCTTTAATTGAATATGATTTTGTTCAGCCTCAACTGTCATAAATATCTTAACACACTTTGCCCACTTCTAGAGGTCTGTCCATGTAAAAAAGCCCGTCTTGTCCTTTACTGAAAAGTTTGCCAGTTTCTGTTGTATGCAGTTAAGTTACTTGTAATCTATTTGATTCTTTTAAACTTTGCCTGGGTGGGTCCAGAGCAGTCTTTAGTCTATGGCTAATATACTCCAGTACTATAGCAGTACCTTTCTGAACACTTTACCATGTATTGTGAGATCTCTCCTCTTTGGCTGGTGGAAACGTAAGTATTCCAGCTGTGTGCCATTTGGGGGAATTGTACAGTGTACAGCCCTCCACTGATTCTTTCGTCAGTCCTGTGGAATTTTCTTTCACTCCTGTGCAGATGAATACTCAGCCAGGGACTCCATAGATACCCTCTGTGGTTCTCTTGAGTTCTTTGTGTTGCTCCTTCCTCTCTGATATTCTGCCTTATAAATTCTAGCTGCCTTTGTCTTGCCTAACTTTGATTCTGTTGTCTCAGCTCAGCAAGCTTACTGGGGTTCGTTTGAATTTCCCCTCTCTGGGCTACAGCCTGGAAACTGCTTCTAGGGCAGTATACTGTAGCAGTCATAGGACTCATGTTCTTGTTTCTCTTCTTTTAGGGATCATGGTCCTCCTACCTATTGTAGCATGTCTAAAAACATACTTTTACATGTTTTGTTCAGTTTTTTAAAGTATGTGTATTGGGGGGTAGTGGTGGTGATTATTAGAGAGCCAGTTCTGCTCCTGCTACTCTTTTATCAACCAGAAGCAAAGTTATATTCATAGTTTTTACTTTTTTTTTTCCTTTTCCTATATACTCTCTAGAGCACTAAGAATTCAGATGAGTTTGCCATCTTTGCAGTTACTTTTGTTTTCAAAGCAGTTTAGTGCCATAGCTACCTGTATTAATCTGGGTTCTTCAGAAAACCAGAATCAAGAGATACAGATAGATACATTGGCTTACATGGTTAAGGAGACTGAGGAGTCCCAAGACCTACATTTAGCAAGCTGGAGACTCAAGAGAGCTGTTTTGTGTAGTTCTAGTATGTGTCCAAAGGCCTGAGAACCAGGAGAACCAATGGTGTAAATTGCAGTCTGACTCTGAAGGCAGCTGACTGGCAGAGAGAACAAATTCTGCCTTATTCTGCCTTTTTGTTCTATTCTGGTCTTCAGTGGATTGGATGAAGCCTACCCAGGGAGGATAATCTATTTTACTCTATTTGTTGATTCAGATGTTAATCTTATCAGAAAGACTCTCACAGGTACATTCCAAATAATGTTAAATCATTTATCTGGATACCCCGTGGTCAAATTGCCAAAATTAGCCACTGCTCTACTGGGTGTCCCCGCTTTGCTCTTCATCTAATTTGTATAATCATGAATCTTGATAATGTGAAATACATTTCTAGTGGTCCCATTTCTTTCCACTATAGAGATTATCTCTTCATTTTAGAATAACTTTAGTCTCATTTTGAGGATCTTTTTCTTGGGGCCACTTTCCAACAAAAAGACATGATTATTTGAGATGGACTATTTGTATTAGATAGAATAACTGTTGATTAACAGTGAAGCAATTACTGCTTCCAGCCTGAAGAGGTTAAGAGAGGAAGCATATCCAAATCTTGAAGGAGACAGTCCTATAGAGATGTCTGCCTTGGGAGAATCAGTGATTGACACTCAGTGGAGGGACCCAGCCAGCCCAAGACCACCCCACTGAGAGAAAAACAAGGAAATGAAATACCCTGACCTCCCTCTCCTTCCTCTTTCTGCTCTGCTTTTGATGCAGTCTATACAGGAGTCTCCCCAGGTCTGAGGACAAGGTGAACTGGAAGGGTGAGTGACAGATAATCAACAAAGACAGGGTTATAGTAGTTGCCTGGCCCTTTCCTTCAGAAACAGAGGGGTTTCAGGGTGCTCTCTGCCTTCAGCTCGGTCATGATCCCAGGACCCTGGAATCGAGCCCCGCATAGGGCTCTCTGATCAGCAGGAAACCTGCTTCCTCTTCTCTCTCTCTCTGCCTGCCTTTCTGCCTACTTGTGATTTGTCTGTCAAATAAATATATAAAATCTTAAAAAAAACAAAAACAAAAACAAAGGTGTTTCAAGACTCAATCCTAGGATTTGAAATGAGAGAAACATCCATCTTATAAATTGTCATCTGCTTGCCTTTTTGTATGCATATAGTTACTCCTAGTAGTATTCTGTGTATGTACTGAAGAATTGATGAGGGAGGAAGGAATAATGTTATATTTTCTAGATTCCATTAAATTCATGTGCAAATTTGTGTTACAGATAAGGAGGGTGATACAAAAAACAAAGTTTGCCCAGAGTAGTAGGCTAGAATCTAGATACTCTGTAGCCCACAATGTATTTGTGTATAAGAAAATTATCAGACGAAAAGACTACCAGAGGGAAAGAGAATAAAATATTGATGTATATCGAAGTGGTTTATTCAACTCTAAAACAATAGTGGCAATGATTTATATGTAAGCTGTATTTCTATGTCAGCTGTATGTTACATGCCTCTTCTACTTTGAACTTATTAATAGACATAGATAGGTAATTAATTCAGTCTCTTAGTCATTAAGAAGAACCTTGGTGGAAATGAGGCATTCCTTATTATTATTTTTTAATTTTTATTATTTATTTATTTAATTCTTATTAATTAATTAATTAATTTGTTGGCATTCCTTATTATGAACAGAGACTGAGAACATTTAATTATCAACAAATTAGGAATATGAATTAAAATGGCTGCTGCTCTGTACCTTTAGCTGATGTGAAACTCTCAGTTTGTGGTATTATAAAATTATGGAATCCACAAAAGTATGATAGGTGGTGATCTGGCTCCTGTCTAAACACCTCCAGTGAGGGAGATTTTGCTAGTTTATGACAGGTCTATTTAATGTTATTGTTTTGAACAAAAATCTGCCGCCTTATAACTTTGACGTGCTTTCACTAGTTCTGTCCTTATGAGAACCACCTAATCTATTTTCTTTTGATAACATGTGAGATATTTGTACACCATGATTGCAGCCTCAGGTTTTTTCTCAGGTACGCAGTTTCCAGCTTTCAGCTCTTTCTCCTATTAATACATTTTTGAGTAGGATGACCGTTCTAGTTATTTTTCTGGTCATGGGTCACTTTGTCAATATGCCACTTAAATAAAAGTTGCCCATGTTTGAATATTATTTCTTGGCGTATTCTGAAGTGATGTAGTGAATGCATTTTTAATTACCCAGTACAAAATGGTGAGCAAGGCAATAAAGGAGAAAAGGGCTAGAATCAGTTCTTTATACTTCCTTACTTCTTTATAGTATACTTACTCAACCCCCATAGTTATGGAATTACGAAAGGAAACAACTGGATTCATCAGTTTCCTTTAATCTTTTATTTCCCTATTGATTGTCTGTGATTTTTTTGTCCCCACCGTCGGTTTTTTTCCCCCAACATCTTAAGTTCCTTTAGCTCTAAGGAATCGACAAACTGCAGTTACTGTGAGATACTTGAATTTACACGTTGAAACTTCATTTAGGCTTACTCGTCGGTTTTTTTCCCCCAACATCTTAAGTTCCTTTAGCTCTAAGGAATCGACAAACTGCAGTTACTGTGAGATACTTGAATTTACACGTTGAAACTTCATTTAGGCTTACTCACTTTCAAAAACTCTCACAGTTTTGGCAGTTTGGCTATTGTAATGTTTATGTTTACTATTTGCTATCTAGTTTATTGCTAGCCATTGAAAATAGGGACTGTTTCTTGGCCTTACTATGATAGCTGATTACTCTTTGAAAAGATTACCTTCAACCTTTTAGAGTAGTTAGTAAGATTGTATAAGTAGACAGCCATGAAAGTCAAGTAGGAAGTAATGGTGGGCATGCAAGGTTATGTTTTATAGTCATGATTTATATCATACCTAATTGTTGGTTATCATTTTGTAAGAGCAACAGCAGTAAATTACAAACTAATATCTTTGTTGCCTCTTTCCTGTCAATAAAAAGAATAGTATTGTGGCATGAGTCAGATGAGAAAAATAAGAGAAAAAAGCAGAATCCAATCAGTCAGTAAAGAGGTTAGTTGAGGAGCTCCTGGGTGGTTCAGTTGGTTAAGCCTCTGCCTTTGGCTCAGGTCATGATCTCAGGGTCCTGGGATCGAGCCCCACATCGGGCTCTCTGCTCAGCAGGGGGCCTCATTCCCCATCCCCCGACCACCTGCCTCTTTGCCTACTTGTGATTCTCTCTCTGTCAAATAAATAAATAAAATCTTAAAAAAAAAAGAGTTTAGTTGAATCTGAGTATAGTATACAGAACATCACCGGCTTAAAGCAGGTGATTAAATGTTGTGTTAGGAGGTTGCTTAAAGCAATGGAAGGAATGCATGATATATTGCATTGCAAAAAAGTAATGTGCTTGAAAGTCCCAGTAATGTAAGAAGAAATTTAGCATGCTAGCCAGGTAGAACTCTGCTAGGAGCCCCTGTGATCCTTTCTTGACTCTCTCTGACTGATGATCACTATCCCTAAACCATATCTTGGTGAACATGATACCTTTAGTTATGAAACAGATCTATTATTAATAATTTTATATTAAGTTTAGGAAGAAGTTTTATAATCCTTGTGACACTATGTGTGTATTTGTTTTTAAAGGTGCTTGAAATGTTTTGTTTTGTTTGGTTAAGAGATCAAACATACTAGAGAATCTGACCTGTTAACTTTGTGATTTTAAATGATTTTAAATTTTGAAGTGTTTGATACTATATACTAAGTGAATGAGTGAATGAATGGATAGAATTCTCTTAAGTGAATAGTGTTTCAATAAACACTAAATAAATGGATAAATGAATAAAATAAAATTCATTTTTATAGAATTGTAATTTATATTTAGTGTTTGTTAGGGTTACAGCTATTATATAAATTAATGACTTTTAATCCTAAATGATGTAGAATGAAATTTTTAAAAGCACTTGCTATTCTAGAACTACTTTAATGATAGCCCTATAACCAGAATCACACAACTATCTGATATTGCAGTGTTTCATTACCTTTCTGTACAGTGTCTAGTTTACTGTGGGGTCACAGATATCAGTGACAATACTTGCTATTCCTTCTTCCCTCTGATTTCTTATGTATATACTCTGATATATGGGCTATTCATATGAGCCACCAAACCTCTAGTATAACTAAATGGGTAATGTACTAAGGCTTTTATTGTATACACAAAATATTTATGGAAGGGAGTTGGCCCATGAGTTTTGTAAATGTATTATCTTTGATAGTTTTTACGTTTTTATTGTAATTTATTTATATTCTACAGCTGTGTCTTTTTTTTTAATTTTTTATTTTTTATAAACATATATTTTTATCCCCAGGGGTACAGGTCTGTGAATCACCAGGTTTACATACTTCACAGCACTCACCAAAGCACATACCCTCCCCAATGTCCATAATCCCACCCCCTTCTCCCAAACCCCCTCCCCCCAGCAACCCTCAGTTTGTTTTGTGAGATTAAGAGTCACTTATGGTTTGTCTCCCTCCCAATCCCATCTTGTTTCATTTATTCTTCTCCTACCCACTTAAGCCCCCATGTTGCATCACCACTTCCTCATATTAGGGAGATCATATGATAGTTGTCTTTCTCTGCTTGACTTATTTCACTAAGCATGATACGCTCTAGTTCCATCCATGTTGTCGCAAATGGCAAGATTTCATTTCTTTTGATGGCTGCATAGTATTCCATTGTGTATATATACCACATCTTCTTGATCCATTCATTTGTTGATGGACATCTAGGTTCTTTCCATAGTTTGGCTATTGTGGACATTGTACAGCTGTGTCTTTTTACTACATAACATTTTTGTTATGTTAGATCAGTTTTTTTAGTAGTCTTCTTAAAATAGTTTTTCATTTCTATGATGATGTGGGGCTTGATTCCAGGACCCTGGGATCACTACCTGAGCTGAAGGCAGAAGCTTAATGACTCAGCCATCCAGGGACCCCTAATTTCTTATAATAAATAATATTTTACTGCACTACAAATGCCTGGATGACCAAATATAGGGTTTTCAGGTTTCCTTCAGTATCTATTTACTTTTGACTATTTAGCTATTCAGAAAATTGTTTTGGTCATAATATAAACATAAGTTTTGAGTACCAGTTACACTAAGTAAGTGGAATATGGTATTTTTTGGGGGAGATAGTTTGGAGCCACAAAAAATAAACAATCATACAGGATAACATTTGGTAAGTGTTAGATCCTAGAGAAGATAGGAAGAGGAAATGATTTTGGAGAGCTGGTCTGGAGGCTGCCAGGGAAGAAAGGGATTTAGATAAGCAGAGAGGAGGCTGGGGATAGACTTGCACTTTTCTTAGCTGTAAAATAGAGATAAGCACTTGCCTCATAGGATTGTTGTAAGGTTTCATTGAAAGACAGTATCTGTAAACTACCTTCTGCATGCAGTGCTGCATGACACAAAATGTAACTCTTGGGGTGCCTGGGTGGCTCAGTGGGTTAAAGCCTCTGCCTTCAGCTCAGGTCATGGTCCCAGGGTCCTGGGATCGAGCCGCAAATCGGGCTCTCTGCTCAGCAGGGAGCCTGCTTCCTCCCCTCTCTGCCTCCCTCTCTGCCTACTTGTGATCTTTGTCTGTCAAATAAATAAATAAAATCTTTAAAAAAAAATAGTAACTTTTATTGTGTTACTCCTCTAGAGTGAATGTAAGTGGTTCATTCTGTCATCTTTTAAATTTTTTCTTCCCAGATGCCTGACTATTCCCTTTAAGATCTCACATTGTTTCCATCTTAAATATTAACTGGTTACCTGGCACATAATGTGGAAAAATTCTGAGTTTCTATCTGGTTTCAGCAGGAAGGAATGTGATCAGTTAGCAATTAGTAAGCGATCATTTAATGATGCCAAGGCAGGTATAAAGTGGAATGGTGGTATATGGTTTGTGGAAGTTAGAGCATACTTGCATACATGTATTTATCGTCTTTACCGAAAGTTCCATTTTCACCTGTTTTTTTCTAGCTTTCCTTTCATTTGTTCCTGTTAAATCTACAATATAAATTAGCAAGTTTTCAGAGGTAGGATATCAAGTTTATTTTCTATGCTTCTAGTTAGTATTTGCTGAGTGATTAAGTAAATGAATAGAATTTTAGCCCTATAGTAGACAAGAGTCTAAGATACCACCATTGCTCTAAAATATCCCTTATATAGATAGTCTGCCATTTATATTCTCTCTTTTTCCTTTTTTTTTTTTTGAGACAGAGAGAGAGAGAAAGCATGCATGTGCATGCGAGCAGGGACAGGGGCCAGAGGGAGAGGGTACCTTAAGCAGGGTCCACACCCCACATGGGGCTTGATCTCACAACCCTGGGATCATAATCTGAGCCAGAATCAAGAGTCAGAGGCTTAACTGACTGAGCCACCCAGGTGCCCCTCCCCATTTATATTCTATTGAGTAGATTCCATTTAAAAATACTTGTATCTTTTACAAAGCTTAAGCTTTCAAAGTGATTTACTTGTTTCAGGTTCTTTTCCTGATGGAAACCTCATGAGAAAATGAGTTTTGATTAAGAAAGGGATGCATTGGAAAAGAAAGGGGCAGTTTCTTTCCTGGGGATAGAGGTTGGATTTTAAAAGGGATACCTGGATGGCTTTCAGTTTTGAGATGGGTGGATGCCTGGGGTGAGATAGTAAGACTCCAAGGTGGTACAAAAGGGAAAGTATGTTGAAGATAAATGCAATATATTTTATTTTATTTTAGGGGATTTACTAACTTTTTAATTTAAATTCAATTAATAGGGGTGCCTGGGTGGTTCAGTGGGTTAAAGCCTTTGCTTTCGGCTCAGGTCATGATCCCAGGGTCCTGGGATCAAGCCCCGCATCGGGCTCTCTGAGTGGCAGGGAGCCTGCTTCCCTTCCTCTCTCTCCCTGCCTTTCTGCCTACTTGTGATATCTGTCTGTCAGATGAATAAATAAAATCTTGTAAAAAATTAAAAAACAGACAATCATATCAAAAAATGGGCAGAAGATATGAACAGACACTTCTCCAATGAAGACATACAAATGGCTATCAGACACATGAAAAAATGTTCATCATCACTAGCCATCAGGGAGATTCAGATTAAAACCACATTGAGATACCACCTTACACTAGTTAGAATGGCCAAAATTAGCAAGACAGGAAGCAACATGTGTTGGAGGGGATGTGGAGAAAGGGGAACCCTCTTACACTGTTGGTGGCAATGCAAGTTGGTGCAGCCACTTTGGAAACCAGTGTGGAGATTCCTCAAGAAATTAAAAATAGAGCTTCCCTATGACCCTGCAATTGCACTACTGGGTATACCCCAAAGATACAGATGGAGTGAAAAGAAGGGCCATCTGTATCCCAGTGTTTATAGCAGCAATGGCCATGGTCACCAAACTGTGGAAAGAACCAAGATGCCCTTAAACGGACGAATGGATAAGGAAGATGTGGTGCATATACACTATGTAGTATTATGCCTCCATCAGAAAGGACAAATACCCAACTTTTGTAGCAATGTGGACGGGACTGGGAGAGATTATGCTGAGTGAAATAAGTCAAGCAGAGAGAGTCAATTATCATATGGTTTCACTTATTTGTGGAGCATAACAAATAGCATGGAGGACATGGGGAGTTAGAGAGGAGGAGGGAGTTAGGGGAAATTGGAAGGGGAGGTGAACCATGAGAGACTATGGACTCTGAAAAACAATCTGAGGGTTTTGAAGGGGCGGGGGGTGGGAGGTCGGGGTACCAGGTGGTGGGTATTATAGAGGGCATGGATTGCATGGAGCACTGGGTGTGGTGAAAAAAATAACGAATACTGTTATGCTGAAAATAAATAAAAAATAAATTTAAAAAATTAAAAATCAATTCAATTAATATATAATGTACTATTGGTTTCAGAGATACAGGTCTATGATTCATCAGTCTTATATAATACTCAATGTCATTACATCATGTGCCTTCCTTAATGTCCACCACCCAGTTACCCCATTCCCCCACCTTTCTCCCCTCCAGCAACCCTCAGTTTGTTTCCTATGATTAAGAGTTTCTTATGGTTTGTCTTCCCTCTGATTTTGTCTTGTTTTACTTTTTCCTCTCTTCACCTATGATCTTCTTTTTTGTTTCTTAAATTCCACATATCAGTGAGATCATATGATAATTGTCTTTCTCTGATTGTTTTATTTCATTTAGTATAATACCCTCTAGTTCCATCTATATTGTTGCAAATGGGAAGATTTCATTTTTTGATGGCTGAGTAGTATTCTATAGTGTGTGTGTACACCACATTTTCTTTATCCATAATGAAAAATTTTAAGATTTTACTTATTTATTTATTTGTCAGAGAGAGAGAGAGAGAGAGCGCGCACTAGCGGGCAGTCAGGCAGAGGCAGAGAAAGAAGCAGGTTCCCTGCTGAGCAAGGAGCCTGATTTGGGACTTGATCCCAGGACCCTGGGATCATGACCTGAGCTGAAGGCAGCAGCTTAACTGATTGAGCCACCCAGGTGTCCCCATAATAAAAAAAATTTAAAATATTTATTTATTTTAGAAAGAGCAAGTGGGGGTGGGGCAGAGGAAGAGGGAGAGAATCCTCAAGCAGAGTCCCCACTGAGCATGGAGCTCAATGCAGGGCTCAATCCCAGAGTCCTGATATCATGACCTGAGCCAAAACCAAGAGTCAGTTGTTTAATCGATTGAGCCACCCAGGTGCCCTGGTAAATGAAATTTTAATATCAAAAGTGATAGGTGTAAAATTGGAAAAACATTGAAGATTTTTCTTTGTAGTCTTTCTGCTCCCTTTCTAGATCTCTTTCCTTTCTACTTCTAGATACAGTATTATTATACTGCATATTATACTACAGTATTTTTGTACAGTATTATTATACTATACTAGGTAGTCCAGGTTGGCATTTGCTTTTTGATCCATTCCATTTTCTTACCTTTACTCATCTTTTTTCTAAATCATTTTCTTCCAGTAAGCAAGTAGGGTATTCTAAACCTTTTCTGGATACTAACTTGGTGGAACTACTTTGTCAAATCCAGCCACTTGAAGTTCTCCTGAAAGAATAGGATGCAACTTCTTTCTTGCATCTGATTTCTCATGAGAAAGGATCTTGGTTTTAGAAAGAAAAGAAGAAATAGGAAAGTAGATGGTGAGAACGTGAAATTGTAAACTTCATACTGGGTGTCCTTTCCTACTTTCTGAAGGTTTTTGTACCCTTTGAATGTCTTGTCATGAATATGTGGATATGTGTTTGTTTTTATAAACTATTGCATCTATGTTATGTTTAAGTATTCTTTAAAATTCATGAAATGAGGGTGCATATTCTCTGTCCTCATTAAAAAAATGGATTTAATATCTCTGTTATGTGATTTCAACTTACAATTTTTTTTCAGAAATATATTCCTGAACCTTGGTGTTCAGCTGTATTTAAAACTCTTCTTTTATTTTTGGAACCAGTGAACAGAGTAGAAGGTACAGAGATTTTTCAGCTTATTGCTAATACCAACTTAAGTGGGATTGTCTACTATTTAGGTGATTCATGAACAGTGGGATCCCTACAAAAAGAAAATTTGATTCTAGATGAGAGTTATCCTTGGAACATTTAACAATTTCAACTTTAATAGAAAGATTTAAAGCAGCCTTTCTTATGCCTTTTTCCTTTTTGCCTAGCTCTTTGACATGGTCACAATGTCTTTTCTAGCTTGACAATTAATTTATGATATAAAAGTGATCCCTAAGCCTGTTTGAAATCCACTAGTGACACACAGTCCATTAATTAAATTCACACCTGTTAGCAATGATGGAACTTTGTTGTAATAGAGTGAGGAGGATGTGGTATAGTGTCATTCATTCTGTGAATGGCATTATGGCAGTCGAAATGGTTTGACTTGCAGTAAGAATCTTTTGTGCTTCAATGTATGAGCTATCACAAAGATAGGAGGAAATAGGAAATAATGATCTGTATCATGAGATACAGACTTCAGATAATGGTGAAGCTGTTACAGGACAGTGGATTCCAAAGTTTCAATGTAAACTTTCAACCACTGGTACTTTGTTAGTTTTTCTATTAGGTTTTGTGTAGGAATTGCTATACACATTTTTTAAACATAAAATTTTTTGGAAAATAAACTAATTTGTACCTGAAATCATGAGTTGTTGTTCAGAACATTTCTCTACTAATTTAAAAGTATGGTTTCAGTTTGTGTGGTCATTCAGTTCTGGTAATTTTACTAACTAAGATAAAATGCTTTTAGGCATTATTGATTTTGCTTACTGGTATGCTGGAAAAGATAAAGAAGAATGTGCCTCTAACCTTCTTTTTACTGTATATGCTGCACATGTTTAGGACTCTCAGTGTACATTTTTCTCTGTTAAATTCTGAAGAAATGCATTTTAACATGATGATGAATCTACTCACATTGCTAATTTCAGTTTACAATTTATCATTCACTAAACTACAAGAAATATTTAAATTACACATTTTCCCTGAATTGGGATTAGGCATACTGATAAAGTAGATTAAAGAGTATTCACATATGGTGTTAGAGATTTTGGTTTTCAATTTTGTGAAAAGGCTTTGGACTGTCCCAGTGGCTTAGTTTGTTCCGGCTGCTATAACAAAAATACTCTAGGCTGGGTGGCTTAAACAACAAACATTTATTTCTCCCTGTTTTGGAGGCTAGAAAATTCAAGGTCAAGGTTCAAGATCAAAATAATGAAAATGAAAACTGCTTACTGCTTCATAAACAGCTGTCTTCTCACTCTGTCCTCTCATGGCAGACCGGGCAAGAGAACTCTCCATGGAGTATCTAAGCCCATTCACAAGAGCTCTGCCCTCCTGACCTAATTACTAATACCATCACATTGAGGGTTAGGATTTCAACATATAAATTTAGACGGGAACACAACATTCAGTTTCTAACACATAGTTTAAATTTCCAATTTTAATTTGAACTTAAAGCCATGTTTTGAGCAGATCTAAGTCCTTAGATTATCTGTTTCAAATGGAGGATTAGGTGAATAGATGATATCCATATTCTCCTGTTTTATTTTGGTGTAAACTTTTCCATGTTACACTAAAAATAAGTGTAGTGCCATTGCTATTGCAGTTTTTTTTTTTTAAAATAAAGATTGTTTATTTATTTATTTGAAGGACAGAGATTACAAACAGGGAGAGAGATAGGCAGAGAGAGGGGAGGGAAGCAGGCTCCCTGCTGAGCAGAGAGCCCGATTTGGGACTCCCGATCCCAGGACCCTGGGATCATGACCTGAGCCAAAGGCAGAAGCTTTAACGCACTGAGCCACCCAGGCACCCCTGCGATTGCAGGTTTTAGCCAATCCACTAAAACAAGGAAAGCAGTAGGGGTTATTAATAGTGGAAAGGGAAAGGCAAAATATGGCTGTCCACATAGAAAATTTAAAGGAAATGATCAGGAAACTTTTCGAAAAGTAAGAGTTCTGGAAGATACCAGAGGGGATATAAGATCACTAAAAATCAGTAGCTTTCCATTTCCAATACTGGCAATATGGCAGACTCTCCAGGAATAGCATACCTTAAAATATTATATGGAATATTAACAAAAACGACTTTTCAGTATATGTCTGATATAGTAGGAAAGGAAGGGAATTACTCAGAACTCAGAAATAACAGTGTGGCCCAACTGGTGTAAGTGGGCACTGGAATTGGCATTTACCCAGGTGTTATCTGATAATCCTTGGGGGTTTAGGGACTATATTTTACAGGACTGTGTGTGAAGGAATGGAGACAAAGTTTGACACCTAAGGCAGGAGGAAAGTTCAATGGGGAATCACCATGTAAGAGCTGGGCACCCTTAGGATGTCATCCTTAAATGACCAATGAAATAAATCTTTCCTGCATTAGTGGTTATTGGGGATATGTGTTAGATTTGTCCTTGTCTCTGGGAAGAAATGGCAGATAAGATTAGGAACAACTGAACAGAAAATTAACTGGAATATAGATGAAAAGAAAGTACTCAGAACATAGTACATAGAGAAGAACTGGAAAACAAATGAAAAGTTTGAGAGACATGGAGGATACCAGAAGGTCCAACATAGGTCTAATCCTTGTTCTAGAAGGAGATAATGGAGAAACAAACAGAGGTGACATTTAAGGAGATAATGGCTGAGAATTTGTGGAGATAGAACTAAGATTCAGGAAAACAGTGGCACATGTGTTGGTTTGGGAGGGACAGTGATTGGATTTGAAACAATCAAAGAAGAAGAAGATAGAAGTATTGCTTAACTTTATACTTTAAATATGTTTTTAAAAAATACTAGATAATCATTGTATGAGTAGAAATGGAGTATATGATTTCTATTCTAAAAGAGGGAAAAATGTAATGAGGGGAAGAATCTAAAAAAATAAGACTACTAAAAAAAGTGAGGTAAAGAAAGTACAAAGTAGAATGGTAGATGTTAAGTACAAATATATCAACAATATAGATATAAATATTACACAACTTACCAGTGAAAGCATAATATTGTAAGTCAAGAGAAAATGAAAAATAAAACCAAAACCCAGATAGGTTAAAGCTATTTACAAGAGATATCACCTAAAACATAAAAATATACATAGGTGGAGAGTTAAAGGATTGAAAAACATAAATCAGGTGATATGAAAGAAAGTAAGTATAGTTATGTTAATATCAGACAAAATAGACTTTAAAGCAAAAGTATTACTGAAGGTAAAGAATAACTACCTATAAACAAGCCTGATCTAATGGCCATAAATAGAATATTTTTTTCAAGCACACGTACAACATTTACAAAAATTGATTATGGAATAGGCCATGAAGCAAGTTTCAGTGAATTTCAAAGATTGGTATCATTCAGACTGCATTCCTTAACTACCATGCAATTACTTTAGAAGTTTATAGCAAAATAATGACTAAAAACATCTATGCATTTGGAAATTAAAAACAATTTCTAAATAACCTGTGGTCGAAAGGAGAAATAATGAAAATGAAAACTTGTGGTATAAAGCTAAAATAATATTTAGAGATAGACTTCAGTATTTATATTTACAAAAGAAGAAAGACTGAAAATAAATGAGCTGTTTAACTTAAGAAGTTAGAACAATGCAATAAATCCAAAGGAAGTAGAAGGAAGGAAGTGATTAAGAGCAGAAGTTAATGAACTTGAAAACAAAGATACAGTAAAGAATCAAGAGAACAAAAATTGGTTTTTTGAAAACTAATAAGTTAGACAATGCGTGGCAAGGTAAAATTAAAAAGTAAAGGGAGAGAAGACCTATAAATATATTGAAAATAAAAAAAAGAACTTGATAGGTATAACCATGGGTTTCAAGTAGAGAAGATGTTTGGACAACTTTATGCTAATACATTTGAAAATTTTGTTGAGATGGGAAATCTCTAGAAAAATACACATAACTAAATCAGATTGAGGAAGAAATAGAATATCTATATTATTCCATTAATAAATGGAATCAGTAGTTAAAAATCTTACCATGAACATAGCAAGCCAATATTCAATAAATAATTCCAATCTTATATACAAACTAATTCATGGAATAGAAAATATATAGAAGTATATAATACTTCCCAGTTTAGTTTATGAGGCTAGTAAAACCTTAGTAGGATAGAAGAATTTCTGAAAAGGGAAAATTACAGGCCAGCCTCTCTAATTAATGTATGTAAAAATTTTTAAGCAAATATTAGCAAGCCATTTAGCATTTATAAAATAACTATATTGTAGTTAAATTGGATTTAATCCAGGGAAGCAAGTTTGGTTCAACATTAAAAAAAAAAAAGTTTGTTAATGTAATTTACCATTTTAGTAGGTTAAAGGAGAAAAAGTATATGATAATTCAGAAAGATGCAGGGAAGGCATTTATAAATCTGAATAAGCATTTATATCTTCTTCAACTAGGACTAAGAGGGAATTTTACTTGACCTGATTTATAAAAAATACATAGCAAGCATCATACTGTGAACTGTTTTTTTTTTTTGTTTGTTTGTTTTTTGTTTTTTTTTTTTTTTTTACTGTTAAAGCATTTCATTTAAAATTAGGAATGAGACAAGGAGTCCTGGTATCATAGCTTTTATTTAACATCGCACAGGCACTCCTAATCTGCAAATAAATCCAAACACAGTAACATTCATGAATGGGGAATTGAATTAAAAAAAAACTGTAATTATTTGTAGTAAATATCATTATTAAAATAGAAAAATTAAAAAAAACTTTAAATTATGAAAATGGATAAGAGAATTTAGCGGGGTGGCTAGATATAAGAATAATATATGAGAAAATTAAATTTCTGTGTGCTAGCAATAATGAGTTAGAAATTACAGTTTCAGAAAATGTATAAATAGCTTACAAAATACAGGGCACCTAGGGACAAATATAACAAAAAGTGTACAAATTTTATGTGGAAAAAATTCCAAAACTTTATAGAAAGATTTCAAAGATGTATATAAGCAGAAAAACAAGATATTCATGGATAGGAATACAGAATTTTATAAAGACGTCAGTTTTTTCTAATAATATCACAAATCTACTCAAACTTCCGTTTGTGGGAAGTGACCGAGTATACAATTTATAAAGATGAGCAAAAGGCTGTGAATAGGTAAGACACTTCTGAAGAGAGAGAACCAGGTAGGTGATTTACTCTGCCACAGAGTAGAACTTAAATGGTATGTAAAGGTATTGCATGCACCCTGCTTGGTTTTGGCTTGAGAATAGACAAATTAGTGGAACTGCATGAAAAGAGAGCCCAGAAACAGACTTACACATATATGGAAACCTGACTTATGACAAAGCTGGCATTGCAGATTATTGAAGGTAGGACAATTTATTATCCACTTGGAAAGAAAAGAAAATGGATTCTTACATGCTACACAGAATTAATTACAGATGGTTTAAGGACTTACATATGAAATGTAAAACTATAAAGGGTTTAGAAGACAATATAGGAGAATATCTCAATGACAATATATTAGGGAAGGCTTTCTTCAGTAAGAAAAAGGATAAACCATAAAGGAAAAAATTAATTTATTTGATTACATAAAAATAAAAACTTGTGTGGGTGCCTGGCTGGCTCAGTGAGTAGAGCATGTGACTCTTGATTTGGGGGTTGTAAATCTCTCTACCCTACATTGGGTATAGAGATTACTTTAAAACACACACACACACACACACACACGCACATGCACATTGAAAAATATAAAAATATATAAAACATATATTTAAAAAGTAAGCTTCTGTTTTTCTAAAGACACTATAATGAGTTCAGCAGAGGGGCACCAGGGTGGCTCAGTTGGTTAAGCAGCTGCCTTTGGCTCAGGTCATGATGCCGGGGGTCCTGGAATCGAACTGCGTATCGGGCTTCCTGCTCAGTAGAGAGCCTGCTTCTGCCTCTCCCTCTGCCTGCCACCCCGCCTACTTGTGCTTTCACTCTATCTCTGTCAAATACATAACTCAAATCTTTAAAAAAAAAAAAAAAGTTCAGCGGAGGGTTTTTCAAGATAAGGAACATTATTGCCTAGTGCATTTGATGAATATATTTGATACACAACTGGAAGATAGTTTAGGAACAAATTACTAGGAAATACTAGGAAATGAAGGACACACATAAATGCATCACAAAGATCTCCCTACCACCAATTTAGGGAGACAAAGGAAAAATAATCATATTGTATGCTATATTACTCAGCTGTTAATAACCTTTATGTGATTATCTAATAAAAATGGTGATATAATTATATTGAGAGGATGAGTGCATGAAAAGTGTGCCTGTGTTCATGAATAAGAACTATATCCTATAATATTTTATGAGATAACTGAAAACTTTGAAACTTTAAATAAGGTTCACAGATTAATGAATCATAATCAATTTACTGATTGTGGTAATTATACTATGGTTATGTAAGATGTTAACATTATGGAAAGCTAGATAAAGGGTATATGAGGATTCTGTACTGTTTCTGCAACTTTCTGTAAGCCTAAGATTAATTCAAAATAAGGAGTTAAAAAAACCAATTGAGAGTTGTTGGCTCTGGGAATTAAGAAATGGGAGAGGGTTGTAGGATATTGCTTTTCAGTAACCATTTTATAGTACAACTTGTCTATTTTTAAAAATATATTTTATTTGAATTAATTTAGGTGACATATACTATATTACTAGTTTCAGGGGTTGAATTTTAGTGATTCATCAGTTGCATATAACACCCAGTGCTTCCACTCACCTCCCCTCCAGCAATCCTCAGTTTGTTTCCTACAGTTAAGAGTCTCTTATGGTTTGCCTCCCTCTCTGTTTTCATCTTAGTTTATTTTTCCTTCCCTTTCCTATGTTCATCTGTTTTGTTTCTTAAATTTCACATATGAGTGAAATCAAATGGCATTTGTCTTTCTCTGACTGACTTATTTTGCTTATTGTAGTATACTGTAGCTCCATCCACATTGTTGCAAATGGCAAGATTTCCTTCTTTTCGATGGCTGAATAATGTTCCATTATATATGGGAATGTAGCTGCACAGATAGTTTGATAAAAGAAACTATATTTTACAGTAATCTAAACTACTTTATAGTTTATATACTTGTTAGTTGATTATATAAAGTGTATCTTTTTTAGATTTGGGCATAATCAGTCGATTGTTTTTCCCTTGAGATTAGTGTAACTTGTTTCAGATTACAAAGTAGAGTTTAAAATATTTTCTTTATTTTGGTAAAATACACATAACATAAAATTTACCATCTTAACCTTTTTAAATATATAGTTCAGTGGTATTAAATACATTAGTAACATTGTGCAACTATTACCACCATCCATCTCCATTGCTCTTTTTGTCTTGTAAAACTGAAACTTCATATTCTTCAAACAGTAACACACCTCTTTGTGCCCCTGGCAACAGCCATTCTCCTTTTTGTCTGTTTGATTTTCACTACTTTAAGTACTTCATCCGATGAGAATTATACAGTTTTTCTCTTTTTGTGTCACCTAGGATAATGTCCTCATAGTTCATCCATGTTGTAGCATATGTCAGAATTTCCTTCTTTTTAAAGACTGAATAATATTCCACTGTGTGTGTGTGTGTGTGTATGTGTATGTGTGTGTGTGAGAGAGAGAGAGAGAGAGAGAGAGAGAGAGACTTGGCTTTATCCATTCATCTGTCAGTGGACACTTGGGTTGCTTCCATATTGTGGAATGTGAATAATTATTGTGAATAATGCTGCCATGAACATGAGTGGACAAATACCTCTTTGAGACCCTGAGACCCTCCTTTCATCTATTTTGGGTATGTACCAAGAAGTGGAATTCTTGAATCATGTGGTAATTTATCTTTAATTTTTTGAGGAACCACCCTATTATTTTCCATAGCAGCTATACTATTTTAAATCCCTACGGATAGTGTATAAACTTCTTCAGATTTCTCCATATTCTCCAATACTTGTTACTTTCTGTTTTTGTTTGTGGGGTTTTTTTTTTTTTTGGTGGGGGGATGGTAATAGGTATGAGATGGTATCTTATTTTAATTTTGATACACATTTCCCCAATGATCAGTGATGTTGAACATTTTTCCATGTGCTTTTTGGCCATTTGTATATCTTTCTTGAAGAAATGTCTCTTCGCTTCCTTTGCTGGTTTTCAAATTAGGCTTTGTTTTTTATTGTCATTGTAGAGTTTTGAGATTTAATATGTTCTGGATATGAATTCCTTGTAAGATATATGATTTATAGATGTTTTCTCTCATTTTGTGCCTTGCTTTTTTACTTGTTGATATTGTCTTTGATGCACAACATTTAAATATTTTCATTAAGTCCAGGGATGCCTTGGTGGTTCAGTTGGTTAAATGTCTGCCTTTGGCTCGGGTCATGATCCCAGAGTGCTGGGATCAAGTGCTGCATCGGGCTCCTCCCTCTGTTTTCTGCTCTCCTGCTTGTGCTTTCTCTCTCTCTCTTCTTCTGACAAATAAATATATAAATAAAATCTTTAAATAAAAATTTTTCTTCATTAAGTCCAATTTGTCTATTACTTTTGTTGCCTGTGCTTTTGATGTCAGACCCAAGGAAACATTGCTAAATCCAATGATATGAGGCTTTTACTCTGTTGTTTTTTTTTTCTAAAAATCTTACAGTTTTAGCTCTCAGTTTAACTTAATTTTTATATGTGTAAGGGTCTAACTTCATTCTTTTGCATGTGGATATCCAGTTTTCTCAGCACCAATTGTTTTCTTTTTTTTTTTTTTTTTAAAGATTTATTTATTTGACAGAGAGAAATCACAAGTAGATTGTGAGAGAAATCACAAGTAGACGGAGAGGCAGGCAGAGAGAGAGAGAGGGAAGCAGGCTCCCTGCTGAGCAGAGAGCCCGATGTGGGACTCGATCCCAGGACCCTGAGATCATGACCTGAGCCGAAGGCAGCGGCTTAAACCACTGAGCCACCCAGGCGCCCTCAGCACCAATTGTTGAAAAGACTGTCCTTTCTGCCTTGAATGATCTTGGCTTCCCATAAAAAACCATTTGACTGTATATATGATGGTTTTATTTCTAGGCTCTCTGTTCTTTTTTATTTTTTTTTTTAAGATTTTATTTATTTATTTGACAGAGAGAGAGATCACAAGTAGGCAGAGAGTCAGGCAGAGAGAGAGGGGGAAGCAGGCTCCCCAATGCAGGGCTTGATCCCAGGACCCTTAGATCGTGACCTGAGCCAAAGGCAGCAGCTTAATCCACTGAGCCACCCAGATGCCCCTAGACTCTCTGTGCTTTTCCATTGATCTATTTTCGGTCTTTATGCCAATATCTCACTGATTTATTTAATGTAGCTTTGTAATAAATTTTGAAATCAGGAGGTATGAATGCTCCAGCTTTGTTCTTTTTTTTCTTGATTGATTTGCTTATTTGGGATCCCTTCAGATTCCATATGAATTTTTGGATGAAATTTTTTATTTCTGCAAAAAATGACATTGGAATTTTGGTAAGGTTGCATTGCATCAGCAGATTGCTTTGGACAATATTGACAATATTATGTCTTCCAGTCAATGAACATGATACGTGTTTCCTTTTATTTATGTCTTCTTTGATTTTTTCAGCAATGTTTTGAGATTTTCATGTACAAGTCTTTCATTCTTTGTGGTGACGGTAGTTCTGAAGTATTTAATTCTTTTTGATGCTGTTATAAATGGGAAAGTTTTCATAATTTTGTTTTCAGATTATTTATCGTTCGTGTCTAGAAATGCAATGGATTTTTATGTGTTAATTTTGTATCCTGATATTATGCTGAGTTCATTTATTAGCTCTAGTAGTTTTTTGTGGAATCTTAAGGGTTTTCTATATAAGATCATATCGTCTGTGAAAAGGGAGAACTTGACTTCTTCCTTTCCAATTTGGATGCTGTTTATTTCTTTTTCTTGTGTAATTGCTCTGGCTCTTCCAGTATTATGTTGCATAAAAGTGGCAGAAGTGGGCATCCTTGTCTTGTTCCTGATCTTAGAGGAAAAACTTTAAGTCTTTTACCGTTAAGTATGATGTTTGCTGTGGGTTTTTCATATACTGCTTTTATTATGTTGAGATACAAAGTAGAGTTTTTCTACTCTTGAATTTTTTATACTTTACAAATTCTTCAAGTAAGGAAAAAAGAAATAGGGATAACTTATTAGATGCCTGTGTGCATATTTGTGTACTTGTCTTGCAAATGCATACTACATAAACTTAAGAATGTAATTTATATATCTATATATGAATAAAATTGGTGGATAAAATTACTTATTGAGGATATTTTTTAGAGACACTTAAAAATTATACATGGATTGTTTCTTTTTTTCTTTTCTTTCCTTTATTTTTTAAAAAGATTTTATTTATTTGAGAGAGAGGGAGATAGAGAGAACATGAGTGATGAGGGGGAGGGACAGGGGAGAAACAGGCTTCCTGCTTAACAGGGAGCTTGACACGGGGCTTGATCCAGAACCCTGGGATCATGCCCCCTGCCAAAGGCAGATAGTTAACTGACTGAACTGCCCAAACACCCCAGCTGGGTTGTTTCTTAATAAAATTGTATTCCAGCTGTTTATAGATGTGCATCTATTGGAAGTATTGGTTGTATGCTTGGTATAATGTTTAAACTATTGCAGATTTAGGTGGAATCAGTTGAAAGTTAAAGAGCAGCAGTATGAGTAGCCATTTGTATTTTTAATTTGATACTTTTTTTGGTTAATTTGACACTTTTTGTTAAAAAAAAGTCATTACGTTTATATATTCTAAAAGAGAGGGTTTTTTTGTTTTTTAAATTTCAGGCAATCTAATGAGGCCTCTTTTGAATTATGGTATTGCTTGGTAAGTATATGTTACTTTTTTTATGCTACTTTTCAGAATAATGTTGATTAATATGTGTAAATTAGTTGCATTTTTGGTTTACTATTGCAGTATGTCTATGGGCTTCCTGGTTGAAGAGACTGCACCAGTTGTTTGGAGAGGCCTTATGGTAATGTCAGCTATTGAGAAATTATTAAGGCAGGTAAGAAAATTGCATTGAGTATCATTTTATTATTGGCACACGGTGGTTAATGCATTTGCTGATTGGAGAGTTGTTAAAATTTGTGGTCAGGTCTTTTTTCTCTTTTTCGTCGCCATCCTGCCACGTGCTGCGCGCTGTTAATTGACCATATCTTCTCACAAGACTTTCAGGATTAAGTGATTCCTGGCCAAGAAACAAAAGCATAATCGTCCCATTCCCCAGTAGATTCGGATAAAAACTGGTAATAAAATCAGGTACAACTCCAAGAGGAGGCACTGGAGGAGAACCAAGCTGGGTCTCTAAGACGTCCCACATCACACAATGACACACCTAATTGGCACCACGTATTTAATTAAGCTACTTGAGGATCATGTGTTCTATTCCATCACCCTGTAAACACCTTTCTGCCTGGCCAATAGATACCATTTATCAGCGAAAGATTTTTCTGTTACTATAGCTCTGCACTAGTGGGTTGGTTTGGTAATAAACGTGAGGCCTTTGAGCTGTAAAATAAATAAATAAATAAATAAAATTTGTGGTCAGGTTTGAGATGTTTTGCAGAAGAATCCAGCTGATGGGGGAAAAAAAAAAAAGAATCCAGCTGATAAACTGAATATATAATGACTTCTGTGGTGCAAAGACCAATTTCACTGGTCTGTGATTTAATCTTCCCTATTGCTTAGGAGTAGGGAAAATCCTAACATCTTATTTTACATTATTCTTTTGCCTTGTTGAGTCTGTTTTGAGACAAATCTATTTGATAAGTAATCTCTCTTCTTTAAATTTATGGTTAATCTCATCATGGCCAATGTTGGATTATAAGGGCAGTATAGAAGTTCTTGGATATAGAAAAATTTACGTAAATCATGCTCATTTTAAAATTGCTTAGGACCAAAATGAGGGGTGCCTGGGTGGCTCAGTGGGTTGAGCCGCTTCCTTCGGCTTGGGTCATGATCCCAGGGTCCTGGGATCGAGCCCCACATCGGGTTCTCTGCTCCGAGGAGTGTCTGCTTCCTCCTCTCTCTCTGCCTGCCTCTCTGCCTACTTGCGATCTGTCAAATAAATAAATAAAATCTTAAAAAAAAAAAAAAGACCAAAATGAAATTTTGTTTTATTTTGAGTATATCTGGCTCTATATTTATGTATATAATATCTGTCCAATCAGCTTAAATTTATCCTTAAGGAAGAGACCAGTTGATTGGATAATATAAAAATATCAGATGGGCTATATGTTATTTATAGAAATAATTTTAATTTTTTTCTGGTAGCTGTGAATTTACAGTTAATTATGTTTTGGTAAGTACCATAAGTAATTTGGAATTTCTCTACCATTTACAGCAATTACCCTGATATATTCAGATTTCACTTTGGGTCAGGCATCATGCCATAGGTTGATAATTTCAATCATAGATATTTCTATATTCATTTCTATTTGTAAGAGTTGATAGCTGAAATATATCTTGGACTCTGAAACTCTTCTTTTTTCATTGTCACATCTTGTCTTCCTTCTGCTTGAATTTTCATAAATGTGCTCTTTGATCTCTGGTCCCAGAATCCTCCCACTTACTAGTGCATTCAAGTCTCTCAGCTGCATTTCCTCCACTTTTATACTCAGATCCTAATTGGCTATTTCAGTTATATTCCCAACAATACCCCTTCTTTATCATTTCCTTTGTGACCTTGATCTTTATCCTTTATTTGTGTGAATTAGCCAGTCTTTCTCTCTTTTTTTAAAGGAAATTATAAAAAAGTCTTTATTTAGTTTATATTTAAAGTTAGAATCAATAGAAATTTAGAAACACTGAAAGGAAAATTCTGATTTTGTCATCAGAATATTTTCAGTGCTCATTTTTCCCCTCCTCTGTTAGTGTTTTAATTCTCAACAGGGAAATGATTCAGATTTTCTTCTAAGCCTTATGGATGGCCACAAGAAGATAGAAATACTTCTACTTTCCACAGTGATCAGAGACTTAGAGACCCTAGTCAGTGATAAGAGTCACACAGCTAAGTGTTTGTGCTCCCCTCTGAGGGATGCAGGATCCTGCCTTTAAGTGTCCTTTTTGAGTATTAAGTTCCATTTAAACCTCAGATTGCAACAGGTGGTGAAAACATCTCTACAAAGGAGCCCCTGAACGTGGAAGAGAGAGATCCGTGTGCACATACCCTTAGGAGAGGGACAGAGGAGGTGTCCCATGGGAAAAGTGAGAGTAAACCTGACAGTACAAGTTAATTAGGCTGCAAACAATTTTGCACCTAAAATTCAAACTTAGCAGTTTAGTAACTGCTTTTATAAATGAAGAAAACTTTTATTAGACTAGAAGTGGATGATCAAAAGTCTGAAAGAACCAGAATATATTGTTTTTTTCATTCTGTGAGGAATTGGGAAAGAGAAGAGGGGCAGGATTCCATTTCATATTCTCAGTCAATATCCCTCTATAACCCAGCCTCTTTTATCTACTGCTGATTACTGTCAGAGAGTGTAGAATAATTGTGTTAGTTGCTGGCAATATATACATTTTTGATTTCTGAATTCAGCTACACTCTCATCACTTTAGTCATCTGACATTATTCATGTTCTTCTCAACATTCATCAAATGCCAAGCTTAAAAATTATTTATGGAATTTGATAGTCTGGCTGAGGAGCTAGTGGAGATTTGGAGAATTGGCTCTCTGACACATAAATCATATAAAAGTCAGTTTACTTTGATAAGTGCTGAAAGTACATTTTTAGCAAACTTGCTATAAAATATCAAGATGGAAGATGGGGTGACAAAATGGCTCCTTTACTTATTTTATTAGAATGCTCTAGGTATTTCCTAAGACTTCTAAGATATTAGGTAAAATATTAGGATATTAGGACATTAGACTACATATTTATCTTGCAGTCTTTTGAAAAGTTACCATTATCATTTGCTCATCTTAATTGGAGCTGAAAACAATATTTTTGGACTACCCTGTGACCTGTACTAATCATGTCAACTGCTAATTAAGGAGTGTTTTGTTTTTGTTTTTTTGTTTTGCTTTAAAAGGTAGACCAGTTTTCGGAAGTTTAACAGCCCTTGTGAAAATTTACTATCTGGGTAGATGCTCTGTATAGCAGTTGATTGTGGAGGCTGCCTAATTCATTGGCTGATGAAAAAAATTTAATGTAATATATACATAAAAGAGTGTACAAATCATAAGTGTACAGATAGATGGATTATCCCTAAGTGAAAATACCTTTATATTTTTTCAGGACATAATAAATAGAATACTAGTGTTCAAGTTATGTCTCTTCCTAGTTGGTGTTTTTGGGGGAACAAGATAAATACTTGTGGTCAGTCTGCCATTTGAACTGAAAGTTCAGTATTTTCCCACCCCTGTCTCTTATATTTTATTGAGTTAGTTATATGTACTATGGGATGCAGAGATCTTACATGTATGGTTCAATTATTTTTGATAAATGTATATACCTGTATAACCACACTTCAATCAAGATAGAGAACATTTCCATCCCCTTACTACATTTCCTTGGGCTTCCTTCTGTTCAATCCCCCATTCATAAGCCATCACAGTTCTGATTTGTAGTATCATAAATGAGTTCTGTTTTGTTCTTATACTTCATATAAATGGAACCCTACAGACTGTATAGCCTTTTTTATCTGGTTTCTTTCTTTTAGCCTAATGCTTTTGAACATCATCCTCTTATTGCCTATATCAGTAGTTGAGTACTTTCTATTACTGAGTAATATTGAGTTATAATACTCAGTAATAAAAAGTTATAGTGCTCAATATTACTCAATACTCAATTGAGTAATACTCAATATTATTGAGTAATATTGAGTAATTACTGAGTAGTATTCCATCAAATGAATATAATCAAATATTGTTTGTTCTTCTGTTGATGGACATTTGGGTAGACTCCAGTTTTTGGCTAATATGAGTAATTCTGCTATAAATACTTATACACGGTTCATTTGAGTTTTAGTTGCTTCACATCTTGTCACTATTGCTGTGTCATTTTCTTCACTAGTGGGTATAAAATAGTATCTTCTTACTGTTGTATATTAGATATCACACTGTATCTTCCTTTATGAAGTGTCTATTCAAGTCTTTTGCTCATTTTTTTAATTGGCCCATTTTTCTTCTTGTACTTGAGTTGCAAGAGTTTTAATATATTCTTGCTGTGAGTCCATTGTCATTCCCAATATGTGTATTGGGAATATTTTTCCCAGTCTGTGGATTGCCTTTTCATTAACTGATGTTTTAAATTTTCATGAAATCTGATTTATCCAAAAAATTTTTTTCATGCTGAATGCTTTTTGTGTCCTCTCTAAGAAATCCTTGCCTATCTACCCCAAGGTTATGAAGATATTCTTATATATTTTTTCTCAAAGCTTTATAGCTTTGGCTTGCCCATCTAGATTTAAATTTTCTGTGGGATGTGAGATAAGGGTATATATTTATTCATAGTTTTGGTATAATAGCAAATACATTTGTTTTTTGTTCCTGGGTCCTGGTACAAAGCTCCTAAGACCCTTGGAATTTCCTGATGATAGGAGTAGCTTTTGTAACTCATGTGGGGCCCCTTTTTGAGCACACCTGAGTTCAGGCTAGTAAGATGAATTAGGGTGGGGTCCCTGGATAATCTCAGGATGGGGCTGATCACCAGAAAGATCAACTGTTTAGAGGGTTAGGACTTTTAGCCCCACCCACTGACCTCTGGGAAGGGGAAGGAGGGTGGAGTGCAGATTAAGCTCTGTGAAAACTCTTGATGAACTTCTGGGTTGGTGAGTGTATCTATATCCTGATGGGTTGTGCAAAACTAGCTTCCTTCTACGCTGAGGGCCTTTTTGGACCTCTCCCTTTGTATCTCTTCATCTGGCTATTTATCTATATCCTTTTAATAACCTTTATGATAAATTAATAAACATAAGTAAATGTTACTCTGAGTTCTGTGAGCCACTCTAGCAAATTAATCAAACCTGAAGGCAGAGTTCATGATTTATAGCTAGTCAGTCCAGAAGCATGCATAGGTAACAACCTGAACTTGTGATTGGTATCTGAAGTGGTAGTAGTCTAGTCAGACTGAGCCCTTAATCAGACCTGTGGGATCTTATGCTGTATCCAGATAATATCGGAATCAAACTAATTGTTTGGAGTAGGAAAACACATAGTAGTTTATCTAGCTGTTCTAGCACCATTTGTTTTAAGATTTCATTTTCCCCATTGAATTGACTTGATACCTTAGATGAAAATCAGTGGAGTATATGTGTATGGGTTTATCTCTGGGTAATACTGTATTGTATTCCATCTGTCTTATTTAAGCCTTACAGCAAAACCATACTATCTGATATTTGTAGCTGTGTAGAAAGCTCAAAGTCAGAAGGTGTGGGTCTTCCAACTTTTTTTTTTTTTAAGATTAAAAGAACCTTCACTAGTTTCTTTTCCATTTCTGTATAAATTTTAGATTCAGCTTGTCAGTTCGTACAGAAAAGCATGTTGGTATTTTCACTACGTTGCTATTGAATGTATAGTGGAATAGTATTGAATGTATAGATCAGTGTTTTGTGAATCAAGATCCTGACAACATTGAGGTTTCTAATCCATGAGCATGGTATGTTTTTATATTTATTTAGATTTTCTTTGATTTCTTGGAGTAATATATAGTTTTTAGTATATTGGTCTTAGAGTTTTGTTAGATTTATTCGGAATATTTTATGTTCTGAGATGGTTTTAGAATTGTATTTTGTATTTAATTTCAAATTTTTGCTGTTAGGACAGAGTATCACTTAAGTAGTATAGTAAATTTCTTAGGTATTTTATATGCACATTTAATAACTTTCTTAGGTAGTTTATATGCACGTGATTTAGTAACTTTCTTAGGTATTTTATATGCACATGATTATGTTGTCTGTAAGTAAAACAGCTTCACCACTTCGTTTCCTATCTATTTCTTTCATTTCATTTCATTTTCTTATTGTATTGCCTAGTAGAAAAGATGAGAGGTGATATCCTTGTCTTCATCTGGATTTGTAGGGTACAGTAACGGTAAGTATTTCATCTTAAAGAATGATAGTGGTAGGTTTTCACTGGTGACCTCTGACCTCCCTGTTTCTTTGTTTGCTAAGAGTTCTTATTATGGATGGGCATTGAATTTTTTTCAAATGCTTTTTCCTTCCCATTTATTGAAATGATGATATGGTTTTTCTCTTTCATTTTATGGATTTGGTGATTTACATTGATTTTCTGTGTTAGGCCAACCTTGCATTCCTGGGATAGATTTTCCTTGGTCATAATATTTTAATTATTATAAGTAATATTGTAATTACTTCTAAAATATTGCTAGATTAAATTTGCTAATGTCTTATTAAGTTTTATGTCATATTTGTGAGGATATTAATAGTTTAATGTTAATTAATATTGATAGTTTTTTTTAAATAAAGATTTTATTTATTTATTTGATAGAGAGAGATCACAAGTAGGCAGAGAGGCAGGCAGAGAGAGAGGAGGAAGCAGGCTCCCTGCTGAGCAGAGGGCCTGACGTGGGGCTCAATCCCAAGACCCTGGGATCATGACCCGAGTTGAAGACAGAGGCCTTAACTCACTGAGCCACTGAGGCGCCCCTGGGATTTTCTATATAGAGTATCATGTCATCTGCAAAAATGGAAAGATTATTTTTTCCTTACCAATCTGGATGCCTTTTATTTTTTTCCTCTTGTCTGATTGCTGCGGCCAGGACTTCCAGCACTGTGTTGAGTGAATGTGGTGAGAATTGACATTCTTATCTTGTCCCTGATCTTACAGGAAAAGCTCTCAGTTTTTCCCCATTGAGTATAATGATAGTTGTGGGTTTTTTCATATATGGCCTTTATAATGTTAGCTATGTTCCTTCCATACCTGCTTTGTTTTGAGGGTTTTTATCGTGAATGGATGTGTACTTTGTCAATGATTTTTACTATACCTATTGAAATGATCATATGATTTTGATATTTTCTGTTGATGGGATAAATCATGTTGATTGATTTGCAGATACTGAACCATGCATCATGGGAATAAATCTTACTTGATTGTAGTGTACTTCTTATAAAATTAATTATCTTACAACAGTATAGTTTGCTTCACCACCTCCCATCCTTTGTGTATTGTTGAGATATATTTTATTTTACCTATTTTTTATTTTGAGAGAGAGAGTGGGGAAGGAGGGACAAAGGGAGAGGGAGAGAGAGAATCTCAAGCAGGCTTCACACTCAATGCAGAGCCTGACGTGGGGCTTTTTATCTCGTGATCTGAGTCAGACACTTAACCACCTGAGCCACTCGGGTGTCCCTGTTGTGATGTATTTTAAATATATGTACATTATAGGGACACCTGGGTGGCTCAATCCTTTAGTGGTGCCTTCAGCTCAGGTCATGATCCCAAGGTCCTGGGATCGAGCCCTGCCTTCTGCTCCCCATTCATCATCCCCCTTCTTCTTCTGCCCCTCCCTGCTCATTCTCTCACTCTCTGTCCCAAATAATAAATAAATAAATAACCTTTTAAAAAAATAAATATATGTATATAACAAATCTCACAATATGGTGTTAACTGGTTTATTTAAATAGTGATTCTTTAAAGAAACTAAGAAAACAGTCTATTGTAATTACACATAATTTGCTATATGTGTGCTTTTCATTTCTTTAGATTTGAGTTTCATCTATCACTTTTCTTTATCCTGAAGAATTTTGTTTAGTGTCTTGTTGTGTGGGTCTGCTGGTGAAGAATTTTCTCAACATTCATTTTATTTTATCTTTTTTACTTTCACTGCATATAGAATTGTGTGTTGGTATTTTTTTCTTCAATTCTTTAAAGGTGCTGTTCCATTGTCATCTGTCTTTCATCATTTCCAATGAGAAATCTGCCATCATTTTTATAATTTTTCCTTGTGATTAATATATTTTTTTCTCTGTATACCACTTAAACGTTGATATTCTCCAGAAATATGCCCATAGCTCAGGAACTAAGGGCATGGACTCTGGAGCCACATTTGCTTGGTTCCAATCTCAGTTGCACATCTGATTGTTATATGTTCCTTGGGCAAAACCTGAGCTATAGTTTCCTTATGTATAAAATGGGGCTTATAGCAGTTAAGTAGTTGTGAAGATTCAATGATTTAATATGTAATATGATAAAAAGCATATTAAGTAACTCTAAGTGTGCCCTGTTTCTATTGTATTTTATTATTTGTAATACAAATTAGACTGTTTTTGTATGATTTAACATTAATCAGGGTGCATCTTCTTAGAGATGGCTTCTTAGAATTGCTTTATTCCCGGCTTTGTCAGATTCTTTCCCAGAGGTTTTGTGTTTCTCCAGTAACCTGGGGCACTTTCAACCTGAGGCAACTTTAAATTGACTTCTCTGTTGGAGGTTTTGAGACCAGTCTGGTGGTATAAATTCAGATCTGAAAGCTGCATGCTTAACAACTTGCAATTTATCTTCTTATGGAGGTATTTTTCTGCTTTATAGCAGTGCCCAAATTGAGAGATGAACATTTCCTTGAAATTTATTTCTAAATTGTGGTTTTATATTTCATCTGTCTTTAGTTTAAGAGAGAGTAGTCCTTTGGGGCCCCAGCTGTATATAGGATTCTTGTATTAGATTCCTCCTCATCGTAGGTGTTTTTTTCCTCTTTCAGTGCTTCATAAAATAATGATTCATCATATATAGTCAGTGTGGTATTAGATTTGTTGATGTTAGGTATCATCTTTATTGTCACCATCATCATCATCCTCCCTGAGACACCTCTTCTATTTTCATAGCTTCAACTATATTAATTACAGCAAGAGAAAAGTAATGGGTTGAGGACTTCTGTTTGATTGACATTCCTAGTTTAGAGTAGGTGATTTTGTGGGAGAAAAAGAAAATAATAAAGAGGAAAAGAAGTACTTCAAGAAGTAGGAAAACAAGGATACTAATGTCATGAAAATTAAGTGTTTAGAGCAGTGGCTCTTCAACATACCTAAATATTAGAATCATTTGGGATTTTTTAAAAAGATTTTATTTATTTATTTGAGAGAGCGTGTACATAGAGGGAGAGGGAAAAGCGGACTCCCCACTGAGCAGAGAGCCCAATGTGGGTCTTGATCCCAGGACCCTGAGATCATGACCCAAGCTGAAGGTAGACACTTAACCGACTGAGCTAGCCAGGTGCCCTTACTTCTACCTGAATCATGTAGGAACCTCAAACATTTCAGTTTTCAGGTCACACTCTAGACTGGTTAAATCATGAATTCTTGGTATGTAACCCAGGCATCAGCATTTTTGGAGTTCTCCAACTGATACCATTGTGTAGACAAGTTTGGGAGCCAGTGGTTTTCTAAGTTTTAAGAATAAAAGGTTATTGAGAATGAGGCTTGAAAACAGGCAAGGAGATAATAGATGTTAGGTGGTTACTTGTAATCCTTTAGTAGAACAGTGAATGAAAAAAGTCATAGGGTTTTAAGAATGGATACATACAGCAAGACCATGGATGTAGAGGTATAGTCTGCTTGTTAGATAAAATTGGCCGTGCTGTGGGCTTTGAGGTGTGGAAAAGGAAAGGAAAATAGGATGAAGGCCTAAGGAGGCCCTTTTCATTTGCTTTCCATTTGAAAGCGCATTTCATTTGCTTACAAAAGAGGCAGCCATATCTGTTCCAAGGCGTAGGATACAATGAACAGGGACTGAATACGTAGAATGTGAGAGGATTACTGGGAAGGTCTTATTAGGAAAGAGTCAAAGGGAATAGGATTAAAAATTTATGTAAATGAATTAGTTTTGGAAAATAAGTCTAGTTCCATGTTTGGTGAGTAGAATGGAAAGAAGAGTAGATGAGGGAGCCCATTGTACCTGGTACTAAAAAGACAAGAATTACATTTTCTTTACATCTTCTCAGTGGAAGGAAAAAGATAGTTTACTCAATAGAGCAAATTTGATCCATAAATTTCAGTATTCATAAAAATTATATGGGGAGCAAGTTGAAAATTCAGTTGAATTTTCAGTTGAAATCCAGGGGAGGAACCAAGAGTTTGCATTTTTAATAGACGATCCCAGTTGGCTTAACTAATGCTGGTGGTTCTAAAAGGTCAGGCCTAGGCATTCAACTGTCCAGAGGTGTAGTGCTTTTTAACTGCTTTTAAAATTAAAAAAGAGAGAGAGAGAGAGATGAAGAGATTAATGATAGGATCCCTATGTCGTCATAAAGCCCCACTGGATGCTAAATATGGTGAATTTTTAGTTTTGCTAAGTTTTTGTAATGTCTTTAGCAACTCTCTGAAATCTGAAAACTGACATGCAAACTTGTTGGATTCAGGATCAGCATGGCGGAAAGTCTAAAGGGGGAAGTAATTTAGAGCATTAATGAGGGAAATACTGAAATCTAGGCTTGATTTCCAGTCAAACAGTAGTGAGGAGGAATTAGGAGTATGGGTAAAATTGGAGGGATTAAATAATAGAAAATCACCTGTGATAGGAAGAAGTGCTTCAGTAGCTAGGGAAGGAACTGGTGAAAAAAGTGACAGATAAATTGATTTTATTCTGAGAAGGGACATTAGAAAAGTTAGGCTTTTCTTTTTCTTTCTCTTTTTTTTTCTTTCTTTTTTTAAAAAATTCAGATGGAATTGGAAAATGAGGTATTATTGAGGAAACTCAGGTTTCTATTCAAGTGAGAAAAATGTCAAGTATCAAGGTATCTCATGGTGGAGCAGTAATAGGGTTGCCAGCAGTTAATTTGAATATCAGATACACAATGGATAATTTTTGGTACAGGTATGTCACAAATATTGGTTGGGACATACACTAAAATGTTTGATATTCAAACTTAACTGAATGGGGGGTCCTCTACTTTATTTGCTAAATCTGGCAACGCTAAGTGGAGGTGATGTTTTATAAGACACACAGGAAGGTGTATAAGAGTCAGGTTGGGAGAAGGTAGGCATGGTGGGGTTTTGAGTGTCAAAATATGAAGTAATGTCAAGGGAACGTTAGTGGAGAGTGGCAGGTGTGAGTAAATGAAAGAGGTATGCATTAAAATGGGAGATGGGGCAAGAATTATATTAGGATGGGGGAACCTTACTGGGATCATTCTTTGTAATTTGGTGAAGGAAGATATTTGGTCAACTTCTTTTACTGACATCTGGAGCTTCTTCTGGAGGGTAACATTTTTCTGCATACAGAATTGACAGTATAGGGAATCTCATGGTTTCAACTTGCCAATGTCTAGTAATTTATAGGCATAATTTCACTCCATCTCCTTTGTGCTTCACTTGGTAAAAGGAAGGAAAGAGATCGAGGAATGAATATGATATATGTTCATAATGTTTTTGGTGTTGCATTGTGAAAAAGCATGTCAGTTTATAAAAATAGCAGTTAAATTTTATGATCAATTAAGATAATTAGGCAGATAAATGTTAGAATGTCATTTTGAGCACTGGATTTATCAGTGTGTCTTCTTTTTTATTCTCCTGAGTTTTGAAACAATTTCCTTTTATTTTCTATTTTGATTTTAAATAATTAAAGACAGAGACATCTAGTACATTTCATTCAATGAATATCTAATGTTTTAAATTCTTTTGTTGCTTGTTAAGATTACTGAGTAGTATTTTTTCTCCTAAATTGTGCTCAACATACATATCATTAGTTTTAACTCAAATGACTAAGTCTAGTTTTAGAATCTTTGAGTTTAAAAATGTGGGATATTGGGAAAAAATAATTTTAGGTATTAGAAAGAGCACTACGGAAAGAAAAACTTCAAAGGCTAGTCTGGTGTCAGCTCCTGCTGTGGTCACAGTGTAAACCCTGGAGACCAGGGATTTGGCAGCAGTTTCAGTGCTTTTAGTTCAATCTCCAGTATCCCCAAATGCGATGCAGATGCCAGTTTTCTTCTCTAGGGTTCTGATAATGGCATATAATGAGTTGGTTGTTTCCTAGCAACTGAAGAAGCAGTTTTACTTTAGCTGATCCTGCGGTAGGAATGAGACATTTTCCCTTGATAGTTGGTATTAGTGATTTCCCTGACAATGGAATTTCACTTCTGAATAAGGAATGTTCTCAGCCTTTGGTTTCCTAAAGAATTTTGCTTTTGAGTGTGGGCTAAGCTCTGCTTAATCCTGTGTAAAGTGAAAAAAAAAAAAAAAAAAAAAAAATTGAGCTCCCTAAGCACCTCTCATGGGAAGAGCCAAAGGAGTTTGATACATCATTTTTCAAATGGTAAGTGATTGTACAAAGAGCTATAATAGGTCTATTTTTCCCAGTGTTAAAGGTAATCAACAACCATTTTTTTTTTTCTGTATTTGATGTTTGAGGTAATAGAGATTTATTAAGTATTGGCTGGCATGTTGTCGAAAAGATATATATGAAATTATATTACCAGTACCATTTCAAATACAAGGGAATATAACACAATCCTATTTTCTAATCTGTAACCCACTTGATTTCAAACAGTATTGAATACAAAAATGTTATGGTAATTATTATCATTATAGTTTACTTTAAAGTAAACCATTGAACAGTTCAGTGTTTAAATATTAGTAGTTGTAAAGCAGTAGTTGTAAGGTACCTCCAACTGAATACTATTAGCAGTACTACTAAATCCAGAGGTCTTCTGATTCTTAAGTTAAATGGAGGCATGAGAAAATTATTATCAACGACCTTCTTTTAGTCATTCATAGTTTAAACAGTTTCTAAAGAAATACCCGTTTTTCTCCTTTGACATAACTAATAAATTACCTTTCTCTTCCAGATTTATATGTATATTAGGTTTCAGAGGTTCCCAAATGCTTAGGCAAAGAGATAAAATATTAAATGATGTTCTTAAGATAATTAAGTTAACCATATCTAAATATACCAAAAAAATTTGTTGCCTTGCATGAAAAGGTTTATAGACTACGCACTAACTGTATAGATAAAGTTACTGATTGTCTTCATTGTCAGTTTTGGGCATCTGGCCTTACTCATTCCTCTCTATGATTCTTGCATCATTGGATACTTAGCAGGTCTCATATTTAAAAATATTTAATAAATAAAAATACTTTACTAGGTCTCCATGAAGCATTAAGAAATAAAGAACACTAATTAGTTAATTTTTTCCTTAAAACCCTTTTAAACAAACACAAAACATTTAAGTTAGTGCTCTTAGATTTCTTTGGAACTTAAATCTGAGGCTAAAGAGTCAAGTATGTTAAGCCTCTCTCCTTTCCCTTTAAAACTATAGATTAGTGAAGAAGGAAGTAGATATATAACTAAAGCCCAATTCTTTGAAATATTTTTCTGAGGCAGTATTATCTAGTAAATAGCTCAGTTTGATTAATCTGGTTTGATTGTGCATTCATTCATTCGTTCATTCAACAATTTATTGAGCTGGCATCATATAATTATTGCTGTACTTTTAAAATGTCATTGGGCTTTTCATCATCTGCAACAGGAGACATTTAGCAGTTACTATAGAGGCATTGGTTAGATGCTGAGGACATATGGATGTATAAATAAAGCTTTTAGTTACAGACCTAGTGTTAATTTATAGTCATAAGCAGGATATTTAGGTATATTAGAAATTTTGATGATTCTCAGATACTTTTTAACAGTGTTTTATTTCAGGCAGTTAAAGTTGGAACTTTGAGATCAAGTGTAAGTATTATCTAGTGTTGACCATTCTTGGTGGTGGTATTGTTATAGGATACCAGATTTCATGGATTCATTTGGGTTCTATGCCATAGAAGAAAACATATGGTCTTAGCATTGAAAGAGAACATGTTCTGAGGAATTAGGCACAGCTTATGAATATTAATTGCTGGTTATTTCCTCTTATTAAAATGCTCTTCTTTTTCCAGTAATCAGAGGTGACATTCATGAGTACCTCCCAACTCACTGTGATGCCTGAGTACTTAACACATGCAGTTTTCAATATTGTAATGTTCTTTTTTCACATGTTGTATTGTACATATCTATTGTACATACGTAAGAGGGAAAGCTAGTATAGTTTTTCAGATTGGTATCTTTTGTCCCCAGCCCTCTACCCAAGTCATTTTTTGCTGGGGTTTTCAAGAGTTAGTGTAGGTCTGGTCAGTGTCATTACTAATTTACTCTTCTATTCTGGTTCCTATTAGAACAGGTATAAAGCACTTTTCACCTGATAAAACTACTTAGTGACCTGAAGGTTTAAGTGGGTAATTTTATAAAACAACAACAACAACAAAAAATAGAACGATAGAAATAAAGCAAGGAAAGCATTTAAAAAAAGAGTTACTGTTCTTCAGTGTCAACCACTGATATTCTCCTTTCTTACTCTGTGTAGTTTTGGTTTGGAGTAATTTGTAAGGCTGGGAGGGCCTTGACTTTTAGAGCTTCTTTTCTAACCTGACACCCAGGGAAAGCCTCCTGGTGCAGCCCTCTCATTATATATAGCTGAACCAAACTACCTTCTGCTCTGTGTGAGTGATTGGCCTCATTGGATCAGCCCTAGTCCTGGTACCTTTGGAAGATGAAGGTACTTTTCTTTTCTTGGCCATGAATTCCTTGAATTTCTTACTTAGGTTTTAGGCCTTTCTGTTACATCTTGTTCTTCCCTGGGTGCAGGAACTAGCAAGTCACTTCCTCTTCTCCCATTTGGTGTATCATTAGCTCTTTTTTCATACCAGTCCTCTTCTTTGGCGAGGTTAGGCTTCTTTACCTATCTAGTTACATGTCCTTCTTACCCAGAACTTTTAAATATGATATTGGGTTTCTCATCTATGATCTTTCCCTTTCTTCCCAGTTCAAAGCTTTTGTTTACTTTGGATGGATCTTTTGATCTGAGTGAAAAACAAGTTCTCAGCTCATTTATAGGCTAACCCATACTCTAAGAATGATTGAAGCCATGGGCTTAGATTACCGGTTTTACTTCTCTGTCACTGGCTCAAGTGCTTCCTAAGGAGGGGTGTGTGGGACCTTGCCCTGATTTTATCCCTTCATATCAATTTTCATTCTTAGCGGTGAACATAAAGAAACAGAAATCTTACTTTCAGGGCATAGAATGGGAAGAGGGACACAACTTAATTATCGGATCAAAATGAGTTTTAACAACAGATTTCATTTATGATTGTTCTGGCATCTCAATAAATGAGTTAGGACAATTAGGAAACCAGAGCATCTGGTGCCTGACTCTGAAAGGAGAGTAGGAAAGGAAGTAAAAAGAAAGAGAAAGGATAAGCAGGTACCAAGAAAGCAAAGTCAGCATTGTGATTTAAACTTGGCCAATGTTTCATTGATGAAGCAAAGGTGCTTAAGTATTGATTTGTGTGACAACACAGAGAAACTTCCCATTTCCTTCTTTCTGGCCCAGGAGAAGTATTTACCAGAGGACAGTCTAGAGGTCCTGGGATAGTTCATATAAGTGTGAGCTCTAACTAGAGCTCTAACACAAGTACAAAGAATGCTGACTTGTTTATAACAGAACTGATAAAATGGACTGTCTCGTTTAATTCAACGCAGCAGTCAAAATTAGTGCAAAAGGAAGCACTAATAGAAAAATGTGCCAAGTCAGTGAAATACATCGATCAAAGGGGAATAGAAGGATGGCAGACACAATTCATTAGCAAACGCTGGTAAGGCTAAAATAATTTGCCTTAGAAAATGAATAAATTAAAAGGCCGGTTCCCAAACCCTTATAATATCCTATTTCTACCTTGAACACTTTAGAATCCTAACTTTTTCACTCTTTTGTCTTATTGATACAGATCTTAAAGATTTAATCTACATTGATTAGAGGGAGGGCCTTGATTTCTGTAGTCATGATCAGGGAGCATTAATAAAAGATCACATAATGGAATGCCTAGGTGGCTCAGTGGGTTAAAGCCTCTGCCTTTGGCTCAGGTAATGATCCCAGGGTCCTGGGATCGAGCCCTACATCAGACTCTCTGCTCCCCCCTCCTCTCTCTGCCTCCCTCTCTGCCTACCTGTGATCTCTGTCTGTCAAATAAATAAATAAAATCTTTAAAAAAAAAAAGGTCATGTAAGCTTACTTATTGGGCCCTTAAGAATCTTAGACCTGTGGTCCCTGTCAGTTGATCAGGGGTTGCCCCATCTCAGGTGCAGATGGGGAGTCTTAGTTGGGGTAGATTTCATATTTAACTCTAACCCCATCTAAGGGGTTAGAGTTAAATATTAGAAGCCTGCCAAAGCTATTCAAATTCCAACAAGGTTTGGATCCCAAGCAGGTTATGAGAGAGTTGTGGATACTTTTGAGGATTTCATAGGATTATGACCCTTTATTATTACTTAGGCAGATACTATATTTAATTGATTTTAAGATACATGTATTTCTAATTTTCATATCTCTGAATTGGATTATGTTCTATAATCAGCAACATCTTGGCATTATATCAGTTTAATTATTAACTTTTTCTCTTTGTTAGTATATAAAATAATGGGTGGTGTATTTTATAATCTGTGGTATTTTCTATTTGATGAGACGCATTAATTATTTTGTTGTGATTACTTTAATGCATTTGAATTGTATTCTCGCCTTTTCCACAATCACTGCAGAGTGATTCCATGTCATTCATTTTGGTCCGGTGGCTCTCTTTTGGGAGGGAGGGTGTTTGTTTGTTTGTTTGTTTGTTTGTTTTAATCAGGGACTCAATCCCCAAACCCTGGGATCATGACCTGAGCTGGAGGCAGATGCTTAACCGACTTAGCCACCCAGGCGCCCAGTTGTTGAAGGACTGTATTAAGCTGCTGATGGCAATTTTGGCAACCTGTTCATTCTCTTTCATTCCTCTATCACTAGCTTAATTTTCCTTCTCATTACTTACTCAGAGACTGCCAGAGTATTCTTCCCAGTATGTAACTCAAATGATGTCAGTCATTTCAAAGACTATCAGTATCTCCCTATTTACTTATTAAAGCGACCTACCCTCTAACTTTATTCATTCTTTCAACGGTTAGATTTTAGACAGATTGTGATTAAAGAAGACACAGAACCTGTCACTGTAGATTCTTTTCTTTCCTGTGAACCTTCACGTACTGAATTTTTAAAAAATTGTCAATGCTATGTATCTTTCATAGTTTGAAAATAATGCAGTACTAATTTATATTCGTAGATGGTTGTATGTAATACTTGTTTTATAAAATATTGGTTCATTTTATGCTGATAAAAGGAAATGACTTGTGATCAATTAAAATGTTTTCAAAACTTTCTTTTTTGTGTTTACGCTAAACCTATGCATATATTTATAAGTACAAGTATGTTAGAACTAATTAGTTTATCTTGATAGAGTCTTAAATTTGGTATATTAGTTTTTTGAATGTAGACAACATGAGATTAAATAGGTTGAATTAATGTATTAACCTTAGATAATTCCATACTACTAAAAATAGCTACCTGTTGTCAGGTATTTATTAGGTGTAAATACTATTGATTTGTATTATCTCATTTAATCCACACAATTCTGTATAATAAATACTATTGTTATTTTGCCCAAATGAAGAAACTGAGGCATTAAGAGATTAAATAACTTGGGCAGAGCCCCATAAGTAATTTCTGATTCTGTAAGCTAAATTTTTTTTTATTCTCAATTATATATCTTTATTAACAAAAGATAAATAAAATAAAAAGTAGACATTGTTAGACTTTATGTTGAACCACTCCATATTATGGTAGGAGTATGAAAACGTAAATCATTGACTTTCTTGAAGTAGATAAGAATGAGCTCTCTTTGCATTGCTGTTTGAACTTCGTACTAGTACTAGTTTGAATCTAGCTATGGTATCCATAGTACTTGACAATTTGATTGTTACTCTCACCAGCACAATTTCTTAGATGGTAACTTAATGTGGTATCCTAGTGGGTTTTGGTAGCTTAGAAGCCAGAGAGCTGTTAAAAGCCAATTACTTATGTCAGGGTTTGAAACAGGCTGTTTTCATGATCCCACTCTCACTGTATTATCTTCACAATGTTCTTAGAAGAGGCCTGAGGATCATGGTAGTCTCAGTTATTAATAGCCCTATAAGCTATCCTTGTAATTCTCAATTTCAGGTTTTGCTTTCTGCAATTTTTATACAATTACAAGCAATTTTTGCTTTCTGTAAAGATTAGGTACAATGGATACTCTACAGTCTTCTAAAATTTAATATTCATGATCATTATATAAAGGCAATCACAATTAAAACAACAAATAGTACCACAAACCATACTCTATGATAGAGGAAAGGGTTTCTGTGTCTAAAGGCTCATGTCCAGAATGGTAAAACACCTAGTACTGATCAGTGACTCGAAGATAACAAAAGAGTTATTTTTCCATTCAAAGACTAATCCATTTAGTTCTGGGTATAAAGTATAAGGAAATATTTAAAAAATCAAAATTATATAACCAAATAGAAAACAGAATTATGACTATACAAACTGAAATGGGGCATAAAGTCATACATATATTCTAAAGGTTTCCTTTCAGTAACCTGATTTATTTTTAGCTTTAGACCAGGAAAACCTTAGAAGGCAAAAACAAACAATACTCAAATAACTACAACTATAGTTACTAGTAATTTGAAAAAACAAAACTGTGATTTTGAGAAAGAGTAACTCATCTGTCTTTAAAATGTGTACTAGCACTAGATAAAGGGCCATAAGAATTGAGGAAATAAAGTTAGAGACTTAATAAATGTTGAGTAGAAGATGTTCTTGTTAGGTAGAGAGCCAAGGCCTCTTTGCACATCACTTAATATAAAACTGGAAGTAAAATAAAAATATACACTTAATGTGCTTCCTCTTTGTTTTTGTTTCTTCAGTGTGTAAAGAAATGAATTTGCTATGAGACTTCCAGAGTCTTTATTAAAGTCAGGCAGCAAGAGTAGTAGTCATGGGTTTTTTCCATCTATAATCATCAGCAAGAAGCTGAAAAGAATGTATCAGCTGTGTCTATCTTGGGTGACTGTCTATAACTAGTTACTACTGTCCAAGGAAGGAAGCCATGGGGTCATCTGGCCTCTGACGTTTCATTCTATAGGCTTCCATTTCCTCTTCAGTGGGTTCCCGAGTTTCATATATGCTGTTGTAAGGCCGCTTCCTCTCATCAATTTGCATGATCTCCTTGACATGAAGAAGGCGGGCCTCCTCTGCATTCAGTGCCTTTTTCAATTTTTCATGTTTCTTTTCTTCAATCATCACTATCTGAACTGTTCTTTCGATGCTTCTTTTTCTTCTTCTTTTTCTTCTTTTTATCTTCTTTTAATTTTTCCTGATGCATCTCCATGAGGGTTTGAGGTTTTTTCACAGATTCTTCTCCAGTTATATCATTTATAATACATTCCTCTGAATTAGCAATCTCCTTGCCAGCTTCTCCAGTGCAATAGGAATACTTGAAAAAAGAGTGACAGCATTTGTATCCCCATCGGCCTTCTTTCCAGTAAGATCCCCAGATATGTGTGTGATTGTGGATCTTCACATCTTCCTCATACTTAGAGCAGGCGACAGCCCGCTCCTGTCCTTTGATGACTGTCCCATGTCTTGAATACTCCACATAGTCTTCAGTCTGAGCTAAAAGCAATTCAGCTGGAGGGGCATCCAAGTGTTCTTGGCCACCATACTTTTCCAAGATGCTTTCTTTCTGCTGTTCTTTGAAGTCTTCTTTTTTGACTTTGAAGGACTTGTACAGCAGCTCTAGTTTTGTAGGATCAGCCTGCAGATGCACTTCAGATCCCTTGTCATAGGCTTCCCAAGCAAACAACTGTGTCTGAGCCATTGAAATGGTGTCTCCTGTGTATCTTACAAAGTTATCCCCTGCATAGCTCACTTCATCTGGATTCTTCCCTGCGTTGGCATAGGGATTCTCTCTCATCGCTCTAGTTTTGGGATCATAGTAAGCAGAATTTGGATCTAAATTCCGCAAATATTTTGCAATATCTTCTCGAATCCTGAGATTCCGGACAGTAATTCGCCTCTTAGAGTCAAAGTTCTGTCCAGGCATGTCAATATCATCTGCATATTTATCTTCATCCTCATCTTCACTATTATGATCTTTTTCCGTCTGAGAATTTGGTTCCTCTTCTCCCCACTGGTGTTTTGGAGAATTAGCCTGTTCCACTAATTTTCCTGAGGCTAATTCCTCTTGGAGTTTCTGGGCTTTCAGGGTTCGTTTTGCCAGATCAACTTTGGCATATTCTTCCACAATTTTCATGTGTTCCTCTGGATTGTAGCCATTCCACCGGTCCCTCTTCCCATCATAGTCAAACATCAGCTGAGGCTGGACATGTTCATCTGGAGCTATATTAGTACCTGTAAATTTTGCTCCAACTCGCCTAGGTCTCTCAAAGCAGTCTTTCTTTTTGTGTGTCATGGCCCCGCAATTTTCACATGCCCCCTTGCGGTACTTAGTAGTTATGGAATTCTCTTTTACACCTCTCTTGTACCATTCTCCAGATGAGCTGTATTGCTTCTGTTTCTCTGGTTGTGGTCTCTGGTGCTTTAAAGTAGGTCTTTTTGATGGATCGATATACCATGGCACTGAAGAAACATACTGAGGTATATGAGGATTGATGTCTTTTCCTTCTTCATCAACTTCTGCTGGAGCATTACCCAGTTTTCGTTGTTCTTCTAGCTCCTTCTTCTTTCTCCAGTCCTCTCTGGTCATCTTCTTTGGTTCCTCTAGACTCATTTCTTTGGACCCCGACAGGGGGGCCGCATTAACTGCATCTACAGCTGCAGCTGACATGGTTATCTGGACCCCTCCAGTCGGGCCACAGGCCACCCCGAAATCACCCGACAAAAATGAAATCAATCCCTGTAAGCTAAATTTTTTAACTATCAACTGAAGTTTCAAAAGGTTCAAGTTTTCACTTTCATATTATCTTAATATTATTGAAATGCTAATTGATGTTATTAAGAACTTTCCTTTGTCAATTGACTGCAGATTTTTTATTTTGTACTTTGTACATTATAAGACATATTTGAGACAATGTCTTTGCAATCTTTTAGCTCTACTATTCATTATTTAAATGCCACTTTTCAGTCTCCCTCACTGCATTTTATTAATTTAGATGATTTCTTACTTTGGTGCAGTTTTATATGGAGATGAGTTATAAAGTCTTTTTAGTAGTGTTTGGCAGTGAAAAGTTTGACAAACATGTTTATGTTATGATGCCAGTAACTGTAGTAATATAAGTTATTTATAAACTGTAGTAGTTATAAAATGCTTTTTATTAATTAAAAAATTGAATGTTTTATAAATATCCATTATTTGGACTGAATCATACTTCGCTGAGGTACGATGGCATTTCCCAGGCAGTTATCTAGAAGAAGCTATACTTTAGTAAAAGGAAATGACTTTCTCTCTCAGTGACATAGCTGGTGTTTATTATATCCAAATTAAAACACAATAGTACTTTTCTTAGTATTTAATTGTTGAGACTTCTTTACTGCTTAGTGAAATTTAGGGAAGCACTCGGCCATTAATAGTTCAGTAGACTAGTTACTGTTCTAGTAATTTCAGTTAGACATTTTCAGCTCTTGAAAGCTCAGGTAGTGAGTTCTTTTTAAGTAATTCTTTTCACCTTGCAAACAGATTTATTTAGACAGAACAGATATTACAGAGAGTTTAGATCAAATATGAAGTTACAGGGCATAGTTCCCACAAGACTGACCTCACTTCTGACTCCAATTTAGGGATTGCCGAGACCACCCTTAAATTTAATAATTTGCTAGAAGGATTCACAGAAGACACTGAAAGGTCTATACTCATGTGTATGGTTATTACAGGGAAAGGAAACAGATTAGAACCAATTAGGAGAAGAAGCACACTGGGCAGCATTTGGGTAATTACCAAATGCAGAGCGTCCATTGTCTTCTTCCTGTGATGTGAGGGCACATTACTTTCCTGGTCTTGATGTATGATGTTATATGTTGAGTATATCCAGGCAAGGAAGCTCACCTGAGTCTTGGTTTTTAGAATTCTTTTTTTCTTATTCTTTTAATTAAAATATTTTTTTAAATTATGAATTTTTAAAAGAAAATTTAAAAATTAAAAAATTTTAATTCAGTTAATCAACATATAATGTATTATTGGTTTCAGAGATACAGGTCTGTGGCTCATCAGTCTTATATAATACCTGGTGCTCATTATATCACTTGGTCTCCTTAATGTCCATCACCCAGTTACTCCATTCCCCCCACCCTTTGCCCCTCCAGCAACCCTCAGTTTGTTTCCTATGATTAAAAGAGTCTCTCATGGTTTGTCTCCTTCACTGGTGTCGTCTTGTTTTATTTTTTTCTTCTTTTCCCCTATGATCCATTTTTTTTTTCTCTAAAATTCCATGTATCAGTGAGATCATATGATAATTGTCTTTTTCTGATTGACTTATTTCACTTAGCATGATACCCCTAGTTCCATCCATATCATGGCAAATGGCAAGATTTCATCTTCTTGATGGCTATGTAATATTCCATTATAGATATATATCACGTCTTCTTTATCCATTCATCTGTTGATGGGCATCTGGGCTCTTTCCATAGTTTGCTGTTGTGGACATTGTTGCTATAAACATTGGGGTGTAGATACCCCTTCAGATCGCTACATTTGTATCCTTGGGGTAAATACCCAGTGATTCAGTTGCTGGGTCATAGAGTAACTGTATTTGCAACTTTTTGAGGAACCTCCATACTATTTTCCAGAGTGGCTGCACCAGCTTACATTCTCACCAACAGCGTAGGAGGGTTCCCCTTCTGCATCCTCACCAACAGCTTCCATTTCCTGATTTGCTAATTTTAGCCATTGAAACTGGTGTGAAGTGGTATCTCATTGTGGTTTTGATTTGTATTTCCCTGATGCTATGTGATGTTCAGGACTTTTTCATATGTCTGTTGGCCATTTGGATGTCTTCTTTGGAGAAATATCTTTGTTGGAACTCTTGTCATATGGTCATGATTGATTGTACGTATGGCTGATCTCAGTCTTTAATCTCTAGCTGCTCCAAGCATGACCCAAAGCCACCCTAAATTACATTGTTATTGTCCGGCTAGCCCAAGGCACTGGGTGAACAAAGACCTTAGAGATTACTTCCTAGAAGCTGGTAAAAGGCCACTTTTAGGGGGAGAGGAGGTTTGCTTTTTTGGGCAAGGTTAAATTCTATACAGATACTGTGTGTATAATACTTGTTTATAGAATGAATTTGTGTCTGAGGCTAAATCTAGTGTGTTAGAAACACTGGGAAAATCTAAGTATTTTAACTCAGAATGGGAATTTCTGGAAATTATAGTTGGTCTGAGCGTGGCGTTTTCCAGCCAGAGAGATTTCTGGGAATGCTTTGGGTATCTTGAGGCCTGCTGATTCTGCTATACCCCATATTCCTGTCACTCTTGTTAACTGCCCAAATATAAGCCTCTCTGATCATTAAAAAAAAAAAAAACAACTCTTTTTTATAATGTTTAGGATTCCCTTTCTCCTAAACCTATAACTTCCTTCCTCTTCTTCCCAAATTGTTGTTTTGAGCTCTAGTTTCTATTAAATGCATTCTCCTTAATAACCTTAACTGAGAACTCCTCAGTCTCTTTGCCCTAACTGAAAACTGCTATTCTTTGTAGACACTGCTTTTCACAAAGTCTTCTTAAGTGGATGCAGCTCATTCTTTACTCATTGTCTACATGTGGATTTAGGGTGAGATTTTGCATATTCCTAGGGCAACTTCTGTTCTAGCTCTCCTCCATAATCATATTCTTTTTGATAATCATGGTTATTAAAAGTTTAATCACCTTTTCCCTCTCTTCTTTGATCACCTTTTTCATTTCATTTCTTAAAGACAGTGACACTTCCTTTTCAGCCACCATCTTGGTTCCAGCCACCATCTTGGATGACTTTAGAGTTTATGTACATTAACTCCGATTAATATCCTTAGCCTTTCAATTTCTTCACTTTCGTAGTGTGAGTTCCCTCAATCTTTGTTCTGCTTCAGCTGTCTGTTTTCATGGTATACCCTCAATCTTGTCCTCTGGTAGAATTCATTGTCCTTATCTTACCATATTGTCTCATCCTTTCTTCCCTCTTATTATGGCCACTGTAGCTTAGGTTCCTTGGCTGTCCCACTCTGTCTGTCTTTTCATACCTTTGATTTCTTTCCTAACAAAGATTTCATGACACACTATTTCACTACCTTACTGATAACTTCATCTCCTTTGTACCCTTGTCTCTCCATTGTACCACCTACCTCAAATCCAGTCTAGTTTGGATTCAGCATTCTTTCTCTCTTCTTCCTCTCAGGCTGCTGGGTGCTGCTGGAGAAGTCCTTAAAAATGGCAGTCTGAATTAATGATTTCTAAAATTGAATCTTCTGTTGTCCAGTAATCCCTGAGTTTTTTCTTCTCTTCTTTTTTTTCTGTCTCACCTAGAAACCTGTTATCTTCATGAGGACTACTGAAAAATCTGCTTTGTTATTCTGAAGACCTCTGTCCTTCCCCGTATCTTCCCCTTGACTTTTAGATTGATCTGATTTTCTGCTTGACAAAGAAAATTAAATTTATGTGGTACAAACTCTTTCAAGTCCTGTGCAGCCCTCTTACAAACTTACCTGTAGCTAAACTCATTCTGACCTCTTCCTTTTTGTGTCTCTGGTTTTTTTCTCTGATAACTCTTTCACATAAGTATTTAAACATGCATGTGGCAGACAGTATCGACTGACTATGTAAAAGTCATTTCCACCTTCATCTCCCTTACTTCCTCAAAATAGAGTCTGGAAAGTCGTATAGTTACTCAGATTCTCTTGTAGCTAGGAAGAGCCAACCATGTGACCTAGTTCTAACCAATGAGACATGAGGGAAAGTCAGATGTAGGGAATGGGGCTCTGGGTAATGTGTTTTGCTTCCTAATAGAGGGTCTAGGTTTATAATTCCCCTTTCTTTTTTTCTTTTTTTTTTTTTTAATTTTTTAAATTATTTGACAGAGAGAGAGAAAGATCACAAGTAGGCAGAGAGGCAGGCAGAGAGAGAGTAGGAAGCAGGCTCCCCTCAGTCAGAGAACCCATTGTGGGTCTCGATCACAGGAGCCTGAGACCATGACCTGAGCTGAAGGCAGAGGCTTAATCTACTGAGCCACCCAGGCACCCTGTAATTCTGCTTTCTTTTTGTTGGAAATATATTGTACGGACATGATGCCTGGCAGTGGTATCCATTTTGTGGCAGAGGTTGGTCTGGTGACATCACGAAGATTCTGACAAAACCCTAGGGGTGTCTACTGACTTTTGTTAAATAAGCAATAAATGTCCCAGGGGTTTAAGCATTGTTTGCTATGTTTTCTGTTACTTGCAGCCGAAAGCATTTTAACTTACAAAAGTTTCTTTCCCACAAAACCAAGAATAAGCAACTCTGTTTTTGACTCCATTAGATACTAGTCTAATTTTCCTTCTCTGTTGCAGCCAAGCTTCTTGAACGAATTTTCTGAATATGTCTCTGTTTTATCTTTCATCTACTTTTATCTATATTTATCTTTACCATGCATTAGCCAGGGTCGTCAGAGGGTTTGCTTTTTTTTTTTTTAAACGCTTTGTTTACCTTTCAGTTCTTATTTTAATTGATCTTTCTCTCTACAGTATTCGATCAGTTAGCTTTAATCTTTAAATACTCTTCTCCATTAGTGTCCATCACATTGCATTCTCCTATGCTATATACTTTTTATTGTCTTTTTCTCATTCTACTGTATAGTTTCTCTTCCTCTACTAATTTTTAAAATATTAGTCCTCAGCACAGGTATAACTATCCCAATTTTACAGGCCTAGAGACTAAGTGATCTTAGGTCATATAATTAGTAAATAGTGCAGCCATCATTTGAAGAGAGTATAAAGGTTTTATAATTCATCTCTTGGAATCTCTGTGATCTTGTGCTTTCCTTGGGCAATATCATTCATTCCTGAAACCCAGATACTTACGTTCATCCCCAAAATGTCTCCTGAGTTGTACAAACACCTATCACAAGTGCAACTCCCAGCTGGGTATCTCTGCTTGACAGTCATATTGATACCTCAAAGTCTGGAAATCCAGATTAGAACTCTTCATTGTCCTGCACATGTGTGACCCTCCTCCTTCCTTACTTGTGACAGAGACTGATGGACATTATCATCCACGTAGCTGTAAAGACCAAAATCCTGGGTGTCATCTTTGACTCATCCTTTTTTCCCACTGCTCATATTCATTGTGTCCTGTTCTCCCATCTCTTTTGCTGTGCCTACCCCCAGTGTAGTTTACCCTTATCTCTCTCCCCAGGAAAGCTGTAACACTCCACATCTATATCCCTGTGTAATCTGAAATAGTCCAACTAATCTTTCTTTCTTTCTTTTTTTTTTTTTTTTAAAGATTCCATCCATTTATTTGCCATACAGAGATCACAAGTAGGCAGAGAGGCAGGCAGAGAGCCCTGAGCCACGGAGCAGAGAGCCCGATGTGGGGCTCCATCCCAGGACCCTGGGATCATGACCTGAGCTGAAGGCAGAGGCTTTAACCCACTGAGCCACCCAGGTGCCCCCTGACTAATCTTTTTTAAATGCAGATCTCATCATGTTACTTTCCTGATTTAGACTCTTTAGTGATAACTTGTCACAGTGACACTGTGTTGTCTCCAGGCCTTTGTACATGCTCTTTCCTCTTCCTCTATCTTCTCTGCCTGCTCCCTGTTGCTGTTCATTCCAGATAGTGCTCTGTGGTAGTTCTATGTTTTCCCCCAGCATAGCTAAAAAATCCTTTTGTTCATTTTGTGAAATTTGAAATAATTCTGTTGCATTCCTAGGAATTTCAAATATTGAATAGTTTGCTTTTAATTTGTGTCTCCTTCCCCCTTAATCCAAGCCCTCAAAAACAAAATAGAAACTCAAGTCTGTTTAGCTTTATGCTTCTCCAAGCAAGCTGACATTGCCTAACTTGAGAATCGATTATGTGCCAAAAGTCAGCTGATGCTGTTTGGGGGAAAAAAAAATGGCATTTGCAGCCTTCAGCTCTAGCCACTGAACCTGACAAGTTCTGACATCTCTTCTCTTGGCTGCCTCTTACTTCTTTTTCTGTTTCCATGGAAATGGACATCAGATCACAGAAACATAGTAAGATACTGGTGGCTAATTGCTGTTGCAGATTTCTGAATTCTCTTTGTTTGTGGAGTGATTATTTTAGTGACTCTTTCCCTCTATGCAGTATGTGGTAGTTAGCTAAAACATCTAAGGCAGTTTCTGGATTTGAGAGCCAGATGATGTTTCCCAAGGATACTCACTAATGAGTATCCTAAAATGTATCCTCTATTTCAGCTCTCAGAGAAAATATATTTTAATTTAAGAACTGTAATCTTGTCAGAGTAGAGCACTCAATTTCAAACCAGGAGATCTGGCCTTAGTCCCAGATCTTCTCTTGTCTCAGTTTGACCTTGGTCAATTTTGTTATATTTATTCAATGAACCCATTGCTACTACTTAGTCCTGAGGCTTATTTACAAGTTTGTCCTAGAGAAAAGACTGCCTCTCTACCAGTATGTTTTTTTTTTTTCCAGTATATTTTAATAGAAAAACATAGAAATAAGATATGCAACTAATTTTAGTTAAGGAAATCAAACAAGGTTTCTAGACATCTAAAATGGAAAAATGCTTTTAATTCCAGCTCTATTTTCAACTTCTGTAACATGGTTAGATAAGGCTTGTCATATGGCTAGAAAAATTAACTTGAGAATCTCTTTTTAATGTACATGTGGTTTCCCAAGACACATACATCCTATCCTATGGCAAAGTAAAGTGATTACATTTATAGTTGAAATATTCTGTCCATTTCCTATTTAATGAAGAAAGTTATTACATTGCTTAATTTGTATTTTATTCACATCCAGGATGTAGGAAGATTTGCCACAGCCATATGCCTCTATAGTCGGCTTATCTCTGCCAGGTCAGGATTTCCTTGTAAATCTAAATTTAGAACTTGGAAAGCCAGGTTTTGTTAAGTGCAAGAAGGGACTTCCATGTACACATAAAAGAGATTAGTATTGCTGAGCCACTTCTTCAGCATATAGTGTCTGCTTTTTATCAAATGTACTTGAGTAATTGAAATTGAGTATGATCAGAATAAATCTGTTTTTGCATGACTACACAGAATAAAATACAGGTTTATACCGAAGTCCCACTTGGTAGTTGCCTGTGTACAGAAAACAAACCATACATGAGAAGACATTATTAATAATTTAAATGGGAAGTAATCCATTTTATACTGTGTAATTGTGGTAAATCTTTCCAAAAGTGAAAAAAAGCACTGCTTTAATCAATTTGCTGTGAATTTAGTTTCCTATAATGAACCTGCAGTAGAATTGGGGTCTGGTTGTGTCAGACTCCCTCTGTTTGTGACATAGCTGTAGGCTTCAGTAGATTACCACAGGTCCCAGCACTTAAGGTACAGTGCTTTAGAACAAAAGTTTAAGTAAAAAATATTCCACAGTTGTTGTAGGTAATCAGAAAAAGAATGTTTGGGGCACCTGGGTGGCTCAGTGGGTTAAGCTGCTGCCTTCAACTCAGGTCATGATCTCAGGGTCCTGGGATCGAGCCCCGCATCGGGCTCTCTGCTCAGCAGGGAGCCTGCTTCCTCCTCTCTCTGTTCTTGCCTCTCTGCCTGCTTGTCACCTCTCTCTGTCAAATAAATAAAAAAAAACCTTAAAAAAAGACAAAGAATGTTCAAGAAAGAAATTATAATGCCCTACTACCCTGCTATCAAATTAAGTCTCTGTTGACTTTTTGGCATTTTCTTTCACTTAGAAAAATTCTATCAACATATAAAACAGAACTGGAAAAAAATTGGGATAATGCTATATGTGCTGCTTTGTAAAAGCCTATTGACTTCATTTCCCATATCATGAACATTTTACCTTGGTGTCATGTATTCTTTAAAAATGATTTTGGGGCACCAGATGGCTCAAGCATTTGAGTGTCCAACTTTTGATTTCAGGTCAGATCATCTCTCAGGGTCATGAGATGGAGCAGAGCCTTGCGTGGGTCTCCACAGTCACAGGGAGTCTGCTTGAGATTCTCTCCCTCTCCCCCTCCCCAACTGTCACATGCACTCTCTCTCTCAAATAAGTGAGTAAATCATTAAAAAAGTAAATCTTTAAAAAACTATTTTAAGAAATACATAATATACTATCACAAATGATTCCATAATTTAACTTTTAAGCTAATAATCGATATTTAGATTGTTTTCTTATCAACTTCTTTGAACAGGAGCCTATAAACTTTCTATATCCTTTCAGTCAATATGGAAAGTACCTAAATTATCTGGTTTTCCTGGCTGGTACCTCAGAAATTTTTACTTTGTTTTATTTTAGTTTGCCATATCTCACACTTAATCTAAATCTTACCAATATTATCTCCAAAATACCTCTCGAATTTGTTCCTTCATCTCCATTCTCACTGTGATTGCAGTTGTTAAGTCTTCATCATTTAAGTTGGATTATTGCAGTAGTCTCATATCTTTTTTTTTTTTAAGTAGTAGTCTCATATCTAACTGATCTTTTCTACTGCTGATCTCTTCTTTCAGTATATTACTTATTGTCAAAATTGTCTTTCAAGAGCATAGATATGGTCATATGTTACCTGGCTTTAACGTCTTTGATATTTTCCCCAGTGTCTGCTGCATAAAGTTTAACTTCTTAGTCTGATATTCATGGGTATTCATATTTTGACCCTGTCTAACCCTTTAACCTAATTTTTCTCTTCTCCTTTTCACATTTTTTGTATCATAGGGAGCCTTCACTTAACATATTAAGGTTCTCACAGCCCTTCATATACTTTGGGCTCTTTCTGTTTTCTGTGGACTATCCCTCATCCCTGGTATTTACTTGCTTTCCTTCTTTCAAGACTTCAGCTCAAATATTACCTATTCTGTAAAGCTCTGCTGTCCAGTACAGTAACCACTAGCCACATGTGGCTATTAAAACTAATTAAAAAATAGAATTCAGTTCCTCAGTCGTATTAGCCACATTTTAAGTATGCAATAGCTAGTAGTTAGTGGCTATTGTTTTGGGCAACACGTGTTAAAGAACATTTTCCTCATTGAAGAAACTTCTATTAGATAGCACTGCTACAAAGCCTTTTCTAAAATAATTGATTTTCTCCTCAGAGCTTCTGTAACCTTTAAGATTAGCTATTTTAAAAAGCCCTTGAATTCCTTTATGGGTAGGAAGGAACTTAGCCTTATTCTTTTCATCTCTAGCATCTAGAATAGTACCTGGCAAGTAATTGAATTTCAAGATATGTTGACTAAATGAATAAATGAGTAAAAAAAAAAAAATGACATGAGTTTTCTGAAGTCATGTGAATTATGACAATTTTAAGGGTCTTTCAAGTCTAGAGAAATACTGATTCTCTTTTGTAAAATGCATGGTTGTTGGTTTCAATTCATTAGTGCCTCACAAAACCTTAGACAGATTGCTCACTTTCTCTTATTCTTTTATCATCAAAACATTCGGGAATTAGGTCTATTTCCCCCATACAGTTTAATATAAAGCCAACATTTACTCTATGCCAGATATTGTAAACCTTACACAAAAGTGTAAAGCATTTTCTGTAGATTCTGCACTCTTGCTCGAGTTTATACTCCATGAGCTGAGATAGCAGACATTTAGCTTGTGCCTGGAATTCTTACCTCCTTAATTTTATTTAATTTTCATAATATTTTGATGAAATCCTCTTTTTTCCTGTTTTGCAGATAAGGAAGCAAGCAGAGAGAGAAGCTAAGGAGTTTGCGTAAAGTCATATATAGCTGTGAAGGGACTTTTTATTACACCTCAGCTGCCTCTCATTTGAACTGTTAATACATTCAGTGCCTCTGGGTAGCTTTGATGATTTATATATTTTGTAATTGTTCGTTCATGGCCAGAGTATGTCTCTTGGTTTCTGGTTTTTAAAAAACCAACAGCCTGAAAAATATATCAAAGAAGCTATAGTGCCCTACTTTTAACATTTTGTGATTGACCGCTATGGCCTGATATCATGCCTGGCCTAATAGGATCTGACCACATCAGGTTAAGGGAATAACCATAAATTCTCTAGGGAGTAGAATTCCAGAAGCCTTTGGGAGGCATTTAATTACTCTATGAATTGCAATTATCATCTGTTACCACTGGCTGTCTAGCTGATTTTAAAAAATACTTCCCAACATCAACATTTAAAAAATTACACAGTATAGTGCCTGGGACAAAGTTAGTGTTCAGTGATGGTTTGTTTAATGAATGTGTGATAAATAACAGAGATACTGTTAATTGGTAGTATTAATAGCTAACATTGTGTGAATGTTTTCTCTTTGCCCAGCATTGTGCTAAGCTCTTCACTTGAATTATTTCACTTCATTCATTGACTGTTGAACACATACAGTGTGCTAGGCACCATGCTTGGTGCTAGAGATACAGTGGTAAACAAAGACCTTGTTCTCATGGATCATTCTTTTTGGTGCGAGAGACAGGAATAAACACATAAGTAAATATTGGTTAGTGATCAGTGCTGTGGGAAAAAAATACATAAATGATCCAGGGAAGGCTTATCTGAGAAGGTGATGTTTAAAGCAGTCTGGAATGGAAGGACAGAGAGTAAGCCTTCCAAGAGTGTTGGGGATTAGAACATTCAGAGTGGAGGGAACGAGTATAAAAGTGAGCAAGGAGGCCAGGGACTAGATCTTCTAGAATTTTACAGGCTGTGGTGAGGGTTTGGAATTTTATTCCAAATATGATGAAAGCCCTTAGAGCTCTGTTTTTGGGTAGTGGAGTCCTATTATCTGATTTTTGTTTTCAAGGGATCACTTTGGCAGCTTGGAGAGAGAATAGAATAGGGGGAGTGGGAAGAAAGGGGCAAGAAGAATGGAAGTAGTTTTAGTATTCCAGCAACCTGTGAGATAGGTTCTATCATTTTCTCCAGTTTTAGGTTAGAACACAGAGGTCCAGAAAGTTTAGGAGGCTGTTCAGTGCTATGGATCTAGTCTGTTTTATATGGTCTTTGCTATTATATTATACTGCCTGACTTCCATGAATGAGTTTTAAGGATTTTTAGTATTGTATATTAAGCCAGTATAGCTAATATGTATGTAAATTTCCACTAAATGTTGTCTTTTTAAAATTATTTATTTATTTATTTGTTTGTTTTTAGTAGACCCATATGGGGCTTGAACTCATGCCCCCTAGGTCAAGAGTTGCATGCTCTACGGATTGAGCCAGCCAGGTGCCCCAAATGTCTTTCTTAGTGAGACTGGTTTCTTAATAGTTAACAAGTTGTGAAAGCATATATTACATAGAATCTGTTAATTCTGTACATTCATTAATTGTTACTCATACCAGAATGAATAAACCACCATTTCTTTATCAGTTCTGAGAGTTCTCTTTTACCTGTGTCCATTTGGAGAGTTGTGAAGATAGGACAAGAATACATGTATTTTTCTTTAAATTTTTAAAAATAATTTTATTTATTCATTTGACAGAAATCACAAATAGGCAGAGAGGCAGGGAAGCAGACTCCCCGCTGAGCAGAGAGCCTGACCCGGGGCTTGATCCTAGGACCCTGAGGTCATGACCCGAGCCGAAGGCAGAGGCTTTAACCCACTGAGCCACCCAGGCACCCCTTCTTTCAAGTTTTTATTTTAATTTCAGTGTAGTTAACATACACTGTTATATTAGTTACAGTGTACAATACAGTGATTTAACAATTCTGTACATTGCTCAGTGCTCATTATGATAAGTGTATAAGAATATGTATATTCTTATTAAAATGTACTTATTAGAATGCTTTTTTATTAAAACAAGTTTCTTCTTTGTGTAAGTATAAACTACTCTAAGACTTAATTTCACTAATCAGTAACTGATTCATGGAAATAATGAAAACTTAATGATTGAATTAAAACAGGAAAACCAACACAATTTTTAGGTACCAATACAAGTTTTAGGTCTAATAAAAAGATGGGTTTAGGGTAAGAATATAACCTTGGAAAAATTTCTTTCATCTTCTGAGCCTATTTCTTCATCTAAAGTGAATATAGTATTACCAACTTCATTGGGCTGTTGTGATAATTAAATGTGATAATGCTTCTACAGTGTCAGCTATATTGTTTTGTACATAGGGTTAGTAAATGTTACACTCTTATTAAAATCAATATTGTGGGTTCAGGAAATTTTGTTCAAAAAAAGTTTAGTAATTCCTCATTAATAGCCTAAATTCTTATAAAACCTTAGTATTTTTGCTCATTTGTTTCCCCATCTTATGGCTCATGTCTTAGGAAGGACTACTAGAGCTACTGGTGGAATTATTTTAGCCTTTAGGACACAAAATTCAGAGATGCATGATAGCTGTCTTTAAATCTATAAAGGGTTGCCATATGGAACAGGGATTTGTTTTTCATGATTTAGGAGAGCAAAACTATGATCAGAGGGTGAAAACTGTAGTAAAGATTATTTTGGCTCATTAAAATACTCTTCCAAAAATAGAGTTAATACTTTATTGGATTGGCCATAGCTGCATCAATTTTCCAGAATGTGTAAGGGACTAAAGTTTTTATTTTGTTTTGTTTTGTTTTTACTTAGTTTGAAGATTTCTTCAACCTGAGAATCACTAAAATATAGGCTACATGAAAGAAGAGATCATGTCTGTCTTGGCCACTGTAGTATCTTCAATGCCGAATACTGTGCCTGATGTGTTTGTTGAATGAGTGAATGAGTCAGTTATTAGTGGAATTCATCTGTATACTTCATTCCTCTGTACCTTAAGTTCTAATTTTGGTTGATGGCTTGACTATTTATTTGGGTTAAAAATGAGGGAAACTGCAGAGAATTGCTATTTGGTAAGCAAACAAAGTTAGTGGAAGATTCTCAACAGTGACAGTGACTGTTGATATTTTGGGTCAGATAATTGTTTTGTCTTTTACATTATAAGATTTTTAACAGCATCTCTGGCTGTTAAATACTCATCAGTTGCCAATAGTACTCTTCCTTTCATGGCAGTGAAAAATGACTCCAGATATTGCCCAGTGTCCTGTGGGGAGCAGATTGTTCCTTGTTGAGAACTACTGACTTAGTGAATAGCCCACTAGAGCATACCCATGCAAAAGACAAATCCAGGGAGATCCCTTCTATGTGCTAGATGGGATGATGCCTGTTTGTTTGATAAAGCCAGTTAGGTCTTTCAATTAAAAAAAGGAACAAATCCAATTTTTTATTATAAGAAGTTAGAGAAAATGGTGATTATCATTTAAGAAAGCTCATTGCAAATTTTTGTTTTAAGATGAACTATATACACTTGTATATTGAGGCCTGTATATAGCTTTATAATGAAGAAGTTGTCTGTGTAATGCTTCTGCATTTCTGCCTTGCTTTGAAACATGAAGTTGATTCTTTAGTTTTAGCTTCTCAGTAAAGAAAGGCTCACTATGGGACGCCTGGGTGGCTCAGTTGGTTAAGCAGCTGCCTTCAGCTCAGGTCCCAATGTGGAGTCCCACATTGGGCTCCTTGCTCGGCGGGGAGCCTGCTTCTCCCTCTGCCTCTGCCTGCCATTCTGTCTGCCTGTGCTCGCTCTCTCTCCCTCTCTCTCTGACAAATAAATAAATAAAATCTTTAAAAAAAAAAAAGAAAGAAAGAAAGGCTCACTATATTTCTTTGGTGGTAGTAGAATTATTTATACTGTGTTTTTAGCCCCAAATTGCTTTGACAACCATTATATGTTGCAGTACAGGTATGGAGAAGTAAAAATTAGGGGTTGATGGAAATGGTGGCTTGTAATAATGAAAGACAAAGACAGTATAAAGTATGATTAGAAAAGATAGCAGGAGCAGAAAGCTGGGCAGCTGATAGAAGTAGGAGTACAAATTTTTTTAAGTGGTATATATATTTAAGATTTTATGTTTTGTCTTAGTCTAAGAGTATGATCATCTCATGATAGATGTGGTTTCATAAGTAATTATGGTATACACCATTCACATTGGAAGTCAGTTATTTTTAGGCCTTACTGAGTTACTTTTTTACTTCTTTCCCCAGTATTTATGTTAATATTTCCTCTTGTTTAAGTCTTCTAAAAGGCAAGTTCTAATAAATCCTTACTTGCATTATATTTTAACTCAGTGTATTTTCTTGTCACATCACACTTTCTTTACAACATACTTTACCAAACTATTCATGGTCTTGATTTAATTATAAGCTAGATGCTGTTGCATTTTAATATTCAACACTTGCATACATATTGTGATGTAGTCATTTCTAAAATGTAGTACACTCACTAGGCATTATTATAAAGAAAGCAACTGTCAGCATTTCCATTATAAACCCTAATTTATTTTTAAGGAGTTTCTGACCTGTCTATTTCTAAATTGCTTTTGCTGAAACCTACTATAGAAGTTGTCAGCTGAAATCTAAGTTTTGTTATATTTTATATAAAGGGAAAAATTGAAGCTAGTATTTTTGACTACTTTGCGTCACAGCATTTAAAACACTCATATTTTTAGTGGATTCAGGTGCTTTTTACTTGATATTTATCTATTTCTCATTAACTTAAGTGAGAAAATGGAAACTGACAGCCAGTTAAATAGGCTTGTTTCTTTTCCTGTGTTGTGCTGTAAAAATTTTGGAAGAATTATTTGAAAAGTATTTACTGAGTAGATGCATTAAATATTTTGTTAGAACCACCTTAGAACATGAAAGTATCTTTATGAAACCCATAGGAAATAAAATCCAGGTTTACTAGGAACAGAGAAACTTCTAAAAGCATGAGCTATAATGAGATTCTGGAGATAGCTGTATGATTGCAAAAGTGAATAACTTTTTAATGATCAAGAGTTAGGATTCTTATTCTCATGGTCCTCCTCGAGTAGTATTATTTTGCAGTCATAACCTGGCTGATTTCTGCTCCTCCCTGTTTTTGTGAGATGTCATTGTTACTATGAGTAGGTGTTTCTATATCATCCTTTCAGATTGCTTTTAAATACTGGAAAGCCACAGTTATGACTTATTTATTACCTTATTTTGAACTTGAGATTTTAGTATTCTCTTAAACTGATTACCAAATAAATGGTAAACTTTACTTAATGTAAATTTTATACAAAATTTAAAGTATAAAGATGTTTATTAAAAATTGAATGAGTTTATTCACTTATAATTATTCAATAAATATGTATATCTTACCTCCTATGTACTAGTCACTGTATGTAGAATATATAACAATGAGCAAAACAGGCACAGTCTATGCCCTCTTGTATAGTCTAGTAAGGGAGTTAGATAATAAGCAAGTAAAAAAAAAGTAAAAAAGCACCAGTTTATTTCAGTTGGGTTTTATATCCCCAAATCTTACCTTTTTATAAATGATCCATAACACAGAAACCTATATTTAAATGTACAAGTTTTTAAATTTTATCAGAACATAAAGATTAAAGCATCATATTACTTGAACTATACCTAAACTCTTCTTATTTCTATACTAATGGAATCTTTTTGCTTATATGTATATGTTAATTAGTAATTGCTGTTGTCTACGAAATTGATTTTGTGTCTATTTCCAGTGTTTGGCCATCTAAATAGTATTACTTATTCTAATAGAATTTCTAGGTAGGGGCACCTGGGTAGCTCAGTTGTTTGAGCATCTGACTCTTGATTTCGGCTCAGGGTCCTGAAATTGAGCTCTCTATTGGGCTCCATGCTCAGCAAGGAGTCCGCTTTAGATTTTTTCCTCTGTGCCTCCCCCTCTCACTCTGCTTTTCTCTCCTCTTGCACTCTTTCAGTAAAATACATAAGTAAATAAATCTTTTTAAAGATTTTCTTTATTTATTTGATAGAGAGAGAGGGATCGCAAGTAGGCAGAGCAGCAGACAGAGAGGGGGGGGGGAAGCAGACTCCCTGCCAAGCAGAGAGCCCAATGCAGGGCTCGATCCCAGGACCCTGGGATCATGACCTGAGCCAAAGGCAGAGGCTTAACCCACTGAGCCACCCAGGCTCCCCTAAATAAATCTTTTTTAAAAAAGATTTTATTCATTTATTGGCCAGAGAGAACATGTGCACCAGCAGGGGGATCGGGAAAGGAAGAGGGAGAAGCAGGCTCCTCCCTGAGCAGGGAGTACAATGTGGGGCTAGATCCCAGGATCCTGAGATGATGACCTGAGCCAAAGGCAAAGATACTTGGCTGACTGAGCCACCCAGGTGCCCATAAATAAATAAATCTTAAGGAAAAAAAAAAAAAAAGAATTTCTTGGTAGGTAGTCCTTTGTAATGTTTATATTTCTTAATTGTTTTCTTTTTCTTATTGCATAGTCTAGCATCAGTAGTTGAATTATAAATAATAATAATAGTAGTCATCCTTGTCTTATATTTGATATTGATAGCAGTGTTTCTCCTCTTTCACTATTATGTATGATGTTTGCCATATGTTTCTAGTATATCTTTTTAGCAAGTTATGGAGATTTCCTTTTATTCTTAGTTTACATAGATTTAATGATTTAGAACAAGACTCTGTTTATATGATGTTAGTCTAGATAATTTGGACTAACTCTCCTGCCAAAGACAACTAAAGAAGCTGGGTAAAATATGAAACAAATTCTTAGAAGAGTCTGGGAGAGGATGAGAACTGGTAGAAATAACCTCATTTTCTCAAAACTACTTTTTTCTAAGAATATTTATTGATCATAACCTACCAGCTTTGAAACTGATTCCTGCTTTCAGATATTTCACTAAATTGGGGATACAAATAAAAACCTAGAGTGTGCCATGTGTAGTCTTCCCTTACTGTAAGCTGGAATAGCAAAATACTGGGTCCTCAGAGTAAGAGTGAATTAATGATAATCTAACCCTCCTAAAAACTTGCAACACAACTTTTCAACATGTGATCAGGGAATTTTAAATCTGGAATCTGGGCTATGATTTTCTCGGATTGATAGAGAAATAAGAGAAGTAAATGAAAATTCTCTGTTGAGGAGCATTCCATTATCCAATGTATCAGGTTGCTTTTTTGAAATAATGTTTTTTAATTACATTTTCCACAGTGCAGGCAAAAATAATCAGGCGTAAAAGGAGAAAAGACATGATGAGTAAGAATACTAGCAGATATAACAGAAAATAGAAATGGAGTCAGTGAAAATGAGATACTGGGATTATTAGATACAGACTATAAACAACTAAGCTTGCTATCTTCAAAGAAATAAAGCTCAAATGAAAATTTAGCAAGGAACTGGAGACTCGAAAAATTTAACCTAGCAGGTTTGAAGAAGAATTAGATAATTCCAGAAGTGGAAAAATACTATTTAAAACTTAGTTTTTAACTTTAACATCAGATTGGATTATACTGAAAAGAGAATTAGTGAACCAGAAGATAGGTTGAAGAAATAATCCACAGTGAAATGGAGAATGTGAAAAAGTGGAAAATACAAAGGAGAGAGTAAGATACATAGACATTCAAGATACATAGACAATCAAGCTGGTTAGCTTGATTTCAAAATTCCGTACTTAGTGTATATATTAAGTTTGACTTAGACACATTACATTTTTTTTTTGTGCCTCTGGATTTGTATCATCACTTCTAAAATGGATACTGTTTTGTTACTGGCAGTTTTCACTTACTTAGCTTAGTCAATAGAGGGCTCAATTTTTTTTCGCTATAACTTTTCCTATCTTCCACTCAATCATTTAATGAAAATATTTACTAGGTAATATCTGCCAAACCATAATGTAGGTGTCAGGAATGGAATCAAAGAATATTTTGCTCTTGAGATGCTCGAAGACTGCTGTCAGTTCTCAGTGTGTAACTGGACAGTTGAGAGACTGATTCCTGGAAGTGCCCTATGCTCTAAAAACCCAGGGCCAAACATTTCAACACTGTGGCAACTATCCATTGTTGTGAATGACATTCAGGAATAACACTGCCTCCTTTTTGTGCCTTTCTTAGGAAAGAGCATCACTAGTAGATAATCTCAATTTTATCTACAACTCAAGTCAGATTTATAATATAAACTAAGGAATTCAAGGTGTTTCCAGCTTTCTAGTTCTTTATATTGAAATGAAGCTGAACCCAGATTGTAATTCTTTTACTACTTATGCTGACTTTACTTCATTCTTTATTCAACTTGCTCAGTTTCAAAAGTAGTTAGTTGGATTAGGCTCTGGGCAACTCATTTAATTATTTTATGTTTCAGATTCTTATAAAAAACAGCACCTTCTGCACATACTCTCATAGCTTTACTGTGTTTAAAAACTTGAATTAAAGTATAGCTGACTCTTGAACAGCATAGTTTAAACTGCATAGGTCTGCTTCTACATACTTTTTTTTAGTAACTACTGTGAGTATATTTTCTTTTCCTTGTGACTTTTCTAAAACTCTAATAAAATTTTTTGGTTTTCTTTGATTGCCTCTGGTCTAGCTTTGGAAGGTTGAAAGGGCTCTCTGGAATCTTCTTGTCTTATTTCCAGGTTGCTGCTGCCGCAGCTTTTAAGCCCCCACTCCCACCCCACCCACAACTTTTGTACCTCCTGGAAAATGTGAATGCGCAGAGCCTTCTTGGTCACCAGCAGTGGTGGGCTTTTCAGTAGTACAGAGGGGGAAGGTACACTCAATCCCCAATTCCTTGCCTGTCTTCTCAAAGACATCATAGTTGTTCTTTCTTTCTTTCTTTTTTTTTTTTTTTTTAAGATTTTATTTTATTTATTTGAGACAGAGAGGGAAGAACATGAGTTGGGTGAGAGGGACAGAGAGAGGGGAAGAGTGAGAAGCAGATTCCCCAGCGGGGAGCCTGAGGCGGGGCTTGATCCCAGGACCCTGGGATCGGGACCTGAGCTGAAGGAAGATGCTTAACTGACTGAACCATGCAGGCATGCTGACACTGTAGTTTGTCTTGTGGAGGTTTCTGAGCCGCTTTTTCTTCTGATCGATGCTTATCAGCAGATTGTGCTTGTGGGCTTTGTTCTTTGGATACGTATGTGTGTGTTCTTTCTAAGTGCAGATCTTGACAGTCAAGGCAACAGTTTGAGCCTCCACGAAACTGGTGGCCTCATGATTTGCCATGATCTTGTTCATCAACGGCCCTTACTTAATTTTTAGTTTCATCTTCTGATTCACCATTTCCAAAGACAAAATTCTTTTTATGATATCATCAAGCTTTTCAATTCCAGTATGGAAGGGGGTGGGTATTCATCTTAACAGACTGGTTTCTACATGGCATGTCCATGAATGGTCAGGAGGATGATACCTCAAGGAGGTGAGGGAAGGGCCCACTGGTCAGAGGGAGGTGTGGGTACTCCCGGTACCAACTGGGTTACACAGGCACCACCATACCGGCTCAGACTCCACCAATTGAGAGTTCCATATGATTTTCTTAATGTTTTACTTTCTCTTGCTTACTTTGTGGTAAGAATACAATATATAGTATATATAATATACAAAATATGTTAACTGTTCATATTATCAGTAAAACTTCTAGTCAGCAGTAGGCTATTTGTAGTTAAATTTTTAAGGAGTCAAAAGTGATACATGGATTTTAAAAAAGATTTATTTTTGCTTGAGAAAGAGAGCACAAGCAGGGGTTGAGAGGGGCAGAGGGAGAAGCAGGCTCCCTGCTGAGCAGGGAACCAGATGCAGGACTCGATCCCAGGACCCTGGGATCATGACCTGAGCAAAAGGTAGATGCTTAACTGACTGAGCCACCTAGGTGATTTATACATGGATTTATGACTGTATGGAGTATTGGTGTCCTTAGTTCCCACATTGTTCAAGGATCAGCTATATATTCCAAATTCTTAAAAAAAAAGAGGAGTGAGTTATCATGTCCTTCCTTTGGCACTAATGGTAATGATTTTTTAAACATTTATTTTTATTTTTGTTATTTCATTTGAGAGAGAGAGAATGAGAAATCAGGAGAGAAAAACATGAGCCAGGGGGACAGGAGCAGAGGGAGAAGCAGACTCTCGCTAAGCAGGAATCCCGACTTGGGGCTCAATCCTGGGACTTCAGGATCATGACCTGAGCTGAAGGAAGATGCTTAACTGACTGAGCCACCTGGTCACCCCTTAGACATTTTTTTTTTTTTTTTTTTAATTTGACAGAGATCACAAGTAGGCAGAGAGGCAGGCTCAGAGACAGAGGTGGGGAAACAGGCTCCCTGTTCAGCAGAGAGCCTGATGCGGGGCTCCATCCTAGGACCCTGGGATCATGACCTGAGCCGGAGGCAGAGGCTTTAACCCACTGAGCCACCCAGGTGCCTCCCTTAAACATTTTTTAAATTGCTTAATTGAATGAATTGCATTTAAAGATTCTGGATATTCTACAAATTATACATTAAAAAAATTTTATTTGTCAAAGAAGAGAGAGCACAAACAAGCAGGAGGAGCCTCTAGCAGGCAGGGAGAAGCAGGATCCCTGCTGAGAGAGGAGCTGGACGCGGGACTCAATCTCAGGATCCTGGGATCATGACCCAAGCCGAAGACAGATGCTTAACCAACTGAGCTACTTAGGTGTCCCCAAATTTTACATTTTTAGGATCATATTCCCTAATCCACTGCTGGATTAAGTGTACTAGTTTTGAAATATAGGATTACACTTTTTTCCCTTTTTTTTTTTTTGGTGTATTAATTTCCTTATTGGAAGAACTCTTCCTCAAAACTCTCTGGATCAAATGCCTTTTGGGGAGTTAACTTTAAATAGAGCTAAGAGTAATTTTTATTTCAGTAAAATATGAGTTTATTCAAGAATAGCAGAGGAATTGCAGTTCAGGATAAGCTGTAGCAAACCTATAGCCAAGTCCAAAGAGACAGTGGAAAGGTCGGCTTTTTTTGTTTCAGGAGGAAATTGGAAAGGGTTGTTTAAACAAAGGTATATTTGCGAAAAACAAGAGTTTTAGGTAGTTTTGAGGTCGTCGTGATGGCTTCTCATGGCTGCCATCAGTGGTTTGTGTGCTGTTGCTGGGGCAAGGAGGGGTCTTCCTTTCTTAAAAGCAGGAGGGAAAAAAAAAAAGGGCAGGAGATAAGAGCGTCTGGGTGACTCAGTGGGTTAAGCCACTGCCTTCAGCTCAGGTCATGATCTCAGCGTCCTGGGATCGAGTCCCGCATCGGGCTCTCTGATCTGCAGGAAGCCTGCTTCCCGCTCTCTGTCTCTGCCTAGTTGTGATCTCTCTCTCTCAAATAAATAAATAAAGCCTTAAAAAAAAAAAGCAGGAGATAAAATTACTGTGTGAAAACTGTACTTTTTTCTTCAAATAATTCTTAACTTCCTTCTTGCTGATTATGTAGGCAACAATGAGTGGTACATGCACAAGAGCTCTTCATTCAGGGCTTTACAACTCCATTTTAATGAGGTTTCCTTTATTTTCACAGGATTATGAGTTGACTGTTTTCTATTTTTTTGTGTGTGTTATTTATTTAGTCATTCAGGTATTCTACATGTTCTTGTGTCAGTTTTATTAATTTGTAGTTTCTAAGAAAATGGTCCATTTCATGTAGTTTGAAAATTTTATTGGTATGATGTATTTAGTATTTTCTTACAATATCAAAACTTTGTTTCATAGCTGTTCTTAAAACGCTTATTTCTAATATTTTCTTAATGATACTTGTCAAAATGTTACTTTGTTTTACTAGTCTGAGGAAAAAAGCTGGTTTTATTGATAGGTTGGTTGTATTTATTTTACGGAAGTATAGTTTATATAAAATAAGGTGCAAGGATAAATAATTGAACATTTTGGTGAGTTTTGGATATCAGTTATATCCATGTAGTCAACATCCAAAATGAGATAAAGAGCATTTCCATTACAACAGAAACTTCCCTAGTGCTCCTTTTCAGTTATTTTCTTTCCCCACCCCTGGGATAATCACTTTCTGAATTTTTTATTTTATTTACTTTCTATTTTTAAAGATTTTATTTATTTATTTGACAGAGAGAGAGAGAGATCACAAGTAGGCGGGGAGGGGGGAGTAGGTTCTCTGCTGAGCTGAGAGCCTGATGTGGGGATCCATCCTAGGACCCTGAGGAAAAGGCAGAGGCTTTAACCCACTGAGCCACCCAGGTGCCCCCACTTTTTGAGTTTTTTTAAATCACAGAGTAGTTTTTCCTTTGTTCAATAGAAAGATTTTGAGATTTATCAATGCCGTGTGTATTAGTAATCTGTTCTTTCTATTGTTGAATAATATTTCATTATATTAATGTACCACAGCTTGTTTATTTACTGTCTTGTAAATAAACAAGGATTGTCTCTCTTTTTGTGTCTTTGTGTGGCTAGAATAAATCTGCTAGCAATGTCCATAATAGTCAAACTATGGAAAGAACCTAGATGTCCATCAACAGATGAACAGATAAAGAAGATATATATATATGTGTGTGTGTGCGTGTATGTGTACAATGGAATACTATGCAGCCATCAAAAGAAATTAAATATTGCCATTTGCAACAATGTGGATAGAGCTAGAGGGTATTATGCTGAGCAAAATAAGTCAATCAGAGAAAGACAATTATCATATGATCTCTCTGATATGAGGAATTTGAGAGGCAGGGCGGCGGGGGGGGGTGTAGTAGGGAAGGAAAAAAAATGAAACAAGATGGGATTGGGAGGGAGACAAACCATAAGAGACACTTAATCTCACAAAACAAACTGAGGCTTGCTGTGGGATGGAGGGTAGGGAGAGGATGGTTGGGTTATGGACATTGGGGAGGGTATGTGCTATGGTAAGTGCTGTGAAATGTTTAAGCCTGGTGATTCACAGACCTGGACCCCTGGGGCAAATAATACATTATATGTCAATAAAAATAATTTAAAAATAAGAATATAGCTGCTATTAGAAACATTTTGTACAAGTTGTCTCCTGTACTGTATGATTGCTTTGCAATCTTTTCAATAGTTGGTATTGTCATTCTTTTTTATTTTAGCCATTCTATAAAGAGTGTAATTGCATCTTTTAAAAAATATGCAAAATACCATTATTACATTGAAAATAGTTAGCAAAAATTCCTTAATATTGTCAAATATCCAGTCTGTGTTTAAATTTCCTCAGTGATTTTTATGAAGTTTTTTACATTTTGTTCAAGCCTGTACCCAAACAATTATGGTGTAACTGGTTTGTGTGTCTCTTACATCTTTTAAAATCTGTGTCACATTTCACGTAGAGAAGCAAACCAGTAGGATATATATTTTTAAAAATTTTAATATACTTAAAATTGACCCTGGAACCACATGGATTTGCTTCTTCCGCTGCCAGCTGCTCCCCCTGCTTGTGCTCACTCTCTCTCTCTGACAAATAAATGAACAAAATCTTTTAAAAAAAAATTCAAAGGGAGCTTAATTACTCAGGAAAAAAAAATTTGAAAATCAGACTATTTGGAGAACTGAGATAAGAGATGGCCAATTACATGGTTTGTTTAATCATTAGGTATTTTTTTCATCAGAGGCTACAACCTTACAGAGTTTGTGATAAGTGATTTTGTCATGTGAGCTTTGCTTTTTTATAGACTAAATTTGGTGAGCTTGAGTTTCAGATTCAGATGATTGGGGTGGGCCTTCCTTGTTCGTTGTCTTCTCAACTCGTGTTTTTATTTTATACTATTATTTGGTATGCTTCCAGGTACTTTGAAGAATAGATTTAAATATCTCTTCATGTATTTTCTTTCTGGCAGGGAGGTAATGATAATCTGAACAGTCCAGGGCAGGAATGTGTCACCTAATGTTTGAGGAGAGAAATAGCTTCAAATTTTAGCATTTCTTGTAGCACCAGAAGCTATGTTAGTTCATTAATTGGTAAGGAATAAAAGATTTTTTACTTCCTATGTGAAGAATGTCTTAAACTAAACTTTCCAATTTCTCTTTTTCTTTGGAGTTTTTGGTAGTGATTTATGAATAGATGTTCTTCAAAATTGTGTTTTGTTGTATAGGTATATCCATCCCTGGTCTCATAAAGTTTAGTTTTAGGGAGAAAGTGGGGGAAAATTCTGTTATATAATATTTGGTCATTTATGTTCATTTTTAAAACTTTGGAGGTTAGGCAAAGAATATTTCCATGGAGATGATATTTTAATAAGATTGGATAGACATACACAGAATTTTGAAAGTAAGTTGGTCAGTAAATTAGGTTAGAGAAAGGTATACCCAAGAGTGTGGATATATATATATATATATGTATGAATACATTTTTGAATTGATTTTTTTTTAAATACCCCGTTTTTAAAACATATTTATTTATTTGACAGAGAAAGAGAGATCATAAGTAGGCAGAGACGGCCAGAGAGAGAGGGGGGAAGCGGGCTCCCCACTGAGCAGAGAGCCCAATGAGGGGCTCGAGCCCAGGACCCTGAGATCATGACCTGAGCCGAAGGCAGTGGCTTAACCCACTGAGCCACCCAGGCACCCCAAATATCCCATATTTTTACAAAAGAAATTGGAGGCAATCTAAAATAAAAACATGAAAAAATATAACAAAAACCAAACCCCAAGACAGAAGATAAACCTGGAGAAATATAAAGGAAGGGGATAGGAAAACCATACCAAAATAATAAAAGAATATCTGTGATCCTTTTTTACTCTGAATTCTCAAGCTCCAGAGATGTTATTAGGATTGGCCTAATTCTCTACTGGCATTATATAATTAATGTTCTTTAACCATTGAATTATAAAAACTCACTTCTCTCTCAAAGATCATGTTATGGGATCATTCACTTATTACCTGTGTCTTTCCTATTATCTATTAGTTACATATCTATTAAAATCTATTAAGATACCAAATTCGACTGTCCATAAATCACCTGGAGTTTTTATTAAAATGCTTATTTTGATTCAGTAAGCCCCAACAGTTTTCCTTGGGATCAGATAATCCTTGAAATTCTTGAAATTCTGGGTCTGCATATCTCTAACTTGTATAAAGTAATTAGGGTGACATTCTAACCCAACTCCTTGGAAACTATATTACACTAATTTTTACAGAAATACTTTCTCCCACACTAATACTGTGGGAGAAAGTATTTTTTTAAAAAATATTTTATTTATTTATTTGACAGAGAGAAATCACAAGTAGATGGAGAGGCAGGCAGAGAGAGAGAGAGGGAAGCAGGCTCCCCGCCAAGCAGAGAGCCCGATGCGGGACTCGATCCCAGGACCCTGAGATCATGACCTGAGCCGAAGGCAGCGGCTTAACCCACTGAGCCACCCAGGCGCCCCTGGGAGAAAGTATTTTTGAGAGGAGGTCAAAGAAATAGCAATGAGAAAGGTAAAGGGAATGAAAATATTGTGCTCTGCTATTGTCAAGCTAAGCTATAACTCTATTTCTCACCTTATTTACAGGGTAAGGATAATCTATTAGAAGATTGACAGAGTAACAAACTGTATTTGGGGATTGCTTAGCATCTAGAAAGGGAGAATGAGAAGGAAGAAACAGAAAATTTTTACCAAGGGGAGGCAGTGAGAATGAAGTGGAATGAGAAAAAAAATGTGCTGTTTTAGATGGAGAATGTATATTAGCAAAAAATTTAAGGCTAAGAGTCAGTCTGCCTTATGACATATACATGAATATAAAGGATCTATTTTGTATTACAGAGAATGTTGATATATTGTTTGATATTTGTACATTCTGTGTTTAAACAAATGATTTGGAAATCTTCTGACTATGCATTTTTGAATAATTGATATTCAGAATACATAATGTCATCTATGAAGATGTTTGGTGGAGCTGATTTGCATTAAAACATTCATGATTCTCAGCAAGGAAAATACACAGAAGCACAAAACAGTTAATTATCTTTCTTTTAAAATTAATGTCAAGACAAGCATTTAAAAGTAAGATAAAATGTAGTATTTAAAGAAAATCCTATGTCAGATTTCAAAATATTTTATAACTGTACATAAGAAATAGAATTTTATGTATTTTAATGTTTATATTGAAGATCTTATGGAATCTTTTTTAAAAAATTCTTTAGACTTAATAGCTTTTGCAGATGAACTTAGACTCCTTTCTTTTCAACAGTTTCCTATAGGTCCAGGATATCTCTCTCTTCAATTATTGAAATATTTTATCTGTATTTGTAATATTTAGAATTTATTTATGTGTATCTTATTTTCTCACCTTGTAGTTTTTTTTAGCTGACAGAACTGTTTGTTTTGCTCTGAGTAGCTCAGTAGAGTACAATTAACAGGAGCAGTGTTGATGTAGGGAAATGTAACCCAGAGCTATCTTTGCATATTAGAAGAAGGACATTGTATCCTAGAATACAGTTACCGTTAAATAAGCTGCACTTATGCATAAGTATAGTTATAAGGCCTAACGGAGATCAGTAGCATTTGTTTAGCTGTTACTCATAATTATAATACATATAAGAATGATTCATTACAAAGGAGTGATTCATTTGTGATTTTTATCTTACCAATTAATCAGATATTATGTTAATGTATGTTATCAAAATAGGGTAACATTATGAAATTTTTTTTTTTAAGATTTTATTTATTTGTCAGAGAGAGAGAGAGTGAGCAAGGCAGACAGAATGACAGGCAGAGGCAGAGGGAGAAGCAGGCTCCCTGCTGAGCAAGGAGCCCGATGTGGGACTCGATCCCAGGACACTGGGATCACGACCTGAGCTGAAGTCAGCCGCTTAACCAACTGAGCCCCCCAGGCATCCCACATTATGAAATTTTTATATGAAGAAATGATTTGTGGCAAATCTAATATCCATTTTGTATATGAAAATTGAGGTATTGTGTCTAGAAATCTTGTCATTCAGAAAGTAATATTAACTATTTTTATTGCTGTTGATAATAATTTGAGGTTAGGCTCTTTTCTTTCTTCTTAAACCTTCCATATTCTCCCTTTTGAGGGAGAGACAAGGGACCCAACAGTACTATTTGAATTATTATTACTCACTTAGAAATGGGAGAATGGAAAATTAGCTTGTAAAAGATGAATTGGAGCTCCCATCTTCCCCCAAAATTAAGTTGTTAATGCTAAGTAACTGGTTAATGTTTTTGAGCTCTGTTTCTCTAATTTTTCTGTATCCAGCTGTTTGTATATCCATTCTATTTATGGTGGTATGTTAGCTTGTGTGAGAGATTGATAATTATTCTGGTTTGAAACCATATTTATTACCAGGCACCTGGGTGGCTCAGTTGGTTAAGCATCTGCTTTCAGCTCAGATCATGATCCCAGGGTCCTGGGATCAAGCCCCATGTCCGGCTCTCTGCTCAGTGGGAAGCCTGCCTCTCTTCTTCTTCTGCCCCTCTCTCTGCTTCTGTTCTCCTTCTCAGTTTCAGATAAATAAATAAGTAAAATCTTATAAAAAATAATATTTATTATAAGGTTACAGGCCTATACCTCTGAAAACAATAATATACACTATATGTTAATTAATTGAAATTAAATAAAAAATATTTTTAAAAAGATAGTAATAATATTCATTACATTTTAAAATTTTTTACCCAGTATTGCTTCTCAGCCATTTGGTTAAGATCAAGAGTAAAATTTTTTGGCCATGGTGTCCTTTGTTAATGTATATGGGGGGAAAGGTGAGAAAATGAGTTGTCTGAGGAAAAAGAGTAGAGATTTATTTTCTTTGATGTTATTTTTATTTTAGGAAAAAATTATTATCAAAAAATACCATAAGACTATTTTATTTCTACTTTCTGAAATTTTTAATTATTTTCAGTCAGGATAAAGAAAAAAACAGTAATAAGGATTTGGTAAATATTTATTTAATTTTTCTTAAATCTGCTCTCTTTTTAGTGTTTCCCATAAACTAAGGCGCTTAGATGCTTGTTGATATTTTTTCCCCTTGCCACGAAAATATAATCTATCGGCAAGTCCTCTAGACTTTACATTCCAAATATATATTTAATCTGTCTGCTTTTCTTCATCTTCTCTACCATCCTTGTATAACTCATCATCATTAGGAGTCATTTAGACTCCTGCAAGAGCCTTCTAAGTGGTGTCGGTGCTTTCACTCTTGCTTTCCTACATATCACTGTATTCTCCTGACAGTATTTAGAAAGATCTTTAAAAACTTCCCTACTGAAACTAATCAGTACACTAAGCAGCCATTTTATTATTTGAAAAACTTAAAAATAAAGAGAATCAAGTATTTTTCTTACACTGTTAAGCAAATGGTTGATGAAGGAAGTTTTTCCTTTACTGACGTATTTCAGTTGATAAATAAAGAAAGAATTATAGAATTGTAATATCAATATTTTACAACCCCTAATTAAGTATTATAATAGATCTAAGAGTAATTATTACTAACTGCTAATATATGCATATAGAGAGAACACATTATGTGCTTCCCAGTCAGAGTCCATAACATCAACTATGGTATGGAGTAGTTTTGCTAGAAGTTTGAACCTGAATCTGGTTAAACATTCATATCTAACTACCAGTTTGTAGGAAATACAGTAGACAGAGGAACATGGTAAGTGATACTGTAAGGATGCCATCGGGAAGTCTGGAGTGTGGAAAATCCGATAGGACAAGTAACCCAGTTTTTCTTTGCCTCCCAACAAATAAATTGTAAGGAGAAAAAAGTGATGGAATCATAATCTATATATTAAAAGACCACAAAACTCAGTAACTGAAGAGTTTGGACCTTATTTGGATTTGACTTTAACCAGTGAGCTTCAGAAAAAATTGATACACAGAAAAATTTGGACACTGGCTAGATAGTTGGTGATTTTAATAAATTATTACTGAAAATAATGATTTAGTGATAGGGGTTATATTTGTAAGAAGAGTCCTTATCTTTTAGTGATACATGTTAAAATGTATATAAATGAAGGGGAGGGGGTGGGAGGATCAGTGAGCCTGGTGATGGGTATTAAGAAGGGCATGTATTGCATGGAGCACTGGGTATTATATGCAAACAATGAATCATGGAACACTACATCAGAAACTAATGATGTATTGTATGGTGACTAACATAACCAAAAAAATGGTATGTCTCTGGGGTAGATGGGGAATGAATAAAGGTACAGATAAAGCAAGATTAGGCATGAATTGATAATTGTTGAAACTGGATGATAAATATATGTGGATCCCTTTTGCTCTGTTCTCTTTTTTTCACACACATTTAAACTTTCTATAATTAAATTTAAAACAAAAAGCCTTTGCACTTAGACTCTAATCCAAACTCTTGATTTTAGCAGATTCGACGCAGTCTGACATCTACTTACCCCATATCACATTATACTTGCTTTTTCCATTTTCCTCAGATACCCCAAATTCATTCTTACTTTACAGCCCTTGAATTTGATGTTCTATCTGGAACCTTCTTCCCCTAGATCTTCAGTATCTGTCCCCTGTTGGCATTCAGTTCTCATTTTGATTTTTTTTTTAGGCCTTATTTTAATGTCACCTGAGAACAGCTAGCTGTGACAATCATCTAATCGAGTTTTGTTTTCATCAGAACACTCATCCTGATTTGACATTTCCTTTTCTATTTATTTATTTATTTATTCATTGTTTCTACCCATTAGAGTAGAAGCTACATGTGGGTAGTGGTAAGATCTTACCTATCTTGTTCACTTTTAGATTTCCAGGACTTTCTCTATAAATAACTAGCAAATATAGTTGCTACTCAGTCATTGTTTTTTGAGTGAGTCAATTAAATGTTTATGAAGCTGTTGAATACTAGGAAGATTAATATTATTAATCTTTTACTTTTAGAATATCAACATTATATGGTTTTGTTGCATAGTGAAAGTATTTAAAATTCAGCTGGCATTTTCACTATTAGTGTTTTCAAAGGCTCATGTGCAACAGAATTAGCTTTGTAGCAAAGCTTCAGAAAGATTTCAAAAAATTCACAAAATGTCAAAATTTCTTGTAGCATTTATTTAAAAATATTTGTATTTGGGGTAATTAGTGTCACATTTTATCTTAAGAGCTGTTTTTTTGTATCTACATAAGTAGAGGTTAAAATTTGTGATATGTGTTTATATATGATATGAAAATTTGGGAAACATTTCATGACATGTGAATTATAATGAAACACTTATAATTATATCTTCTATCAAGAAGGAACTGAAAAATACTTTATAGATAAATATATTAGAGGAGCTGAAACTATAAAACTATGAGATCTCTTTATTAAAAAAAAAAAAATAGAAGGCCTCCTGGATGTCTCAGTTGGTTAAATGTCCAACTCCTGATTTAGTTTCAGGTCATGATCTCAGGGTCATGAGATCCAGCCCCATGTTGGGCTCCATCCTCAGCATAGTGTCTACTTGAGATTCTCTTTCTCCCTCTGCCCCTCCCCCTACTCATTCTCTCTCTCTCTCATAAATAAATAAAATATTTAAAAGAAAAAAGCATTAAAAACAATGTATTTGTTAAAAATAAATATATATAATATATATACATATATAAACAAATAAATATATGTTTATATAAGTACATTTATATTTCCAAGTAAGTATTGTCATTTCAACATAATGCTTAAGGGAAGTTGTTCATAAGGGTTATTAGAATAAAATGATATGTTTAACCGACAAAGTAATTTTACCCTGATATTTATTAGAGATACATAGATGATTCAGACCGGTGCATTCCCTCCTGTGTCCTTAGGAAGCTCTCCCTCTTCAGCACAATATGTGCTGCAGAGTTGGGCTTATTTGTGTCATGGCCAAGGTGGTTCCTCTTATCATCCTCCATGTGTAGCATATGGAGTTGTAGATCATGACCTTTCTACCAGAAATATGCTATTATCTGCTTCTCTTCTTTACTCTCTTTTATTAGGTGGTATAAATCTGGGAACTTCTTTCAGATTGGCTCTTTGCAGAGACATATTTTATTCTACGTAGATTTCCTTATTTATTCTTTTGCTCATTTATTCATTTATTTCTTTATTCAGCATAGGTTTATTGTGGCTTGTCATATAAAAAACATAAGCATTGAGATTGTAAGGAATTATATAGGGATTAAACAAAACACAATATATTTATTCAGGGGTGTTGTCTTTAAAAGAGCTTCTCTTTTGCAGTTGTCTTTAGAATGAATTTTTAAGTTACATACATGCCCACACATTTATCTTAGTTTAGCCCTATCTTAGTTTAGGGGGAGTCAGAGAAAATGAGCCTTTCCTCAGTCTCCCAGGGAAAGAAAGGGTGAGAAGACAGAATATTACTAGGCCCCGGATGAACCCAGTGCTGGAGTCTAACAAGGCCTAGTTTTCTACCAAGGGAAATGTTGATTTTCCTTGTTATGGCCCTGGTTTTGCTCCCCTGCTCAGTCTCAGGTTTTTAGAAGTCTAATTCCCAGAATTCCTCCTTCCTTTAGTTCCCTAACATTTCACTTCTGGGAGAAGACTGCCACCCTCTTGTATCAGGATCCTGGAGGCATTGTCATCTTGCACAGTGGTGAGATGAGATCTCTCTAGTACCTTGCCATTTGGTTGTCTGTTGGACTTAGAACCTGAAGGCTGGGGAGACTCAAATCTCACAAGAGTATGTTTGAGCCCTGGATGGCCAGCTGAATTGTTTCCTCCGTGGAAAACATCATCTTGGAGGGGAACTCAGTCTGGCTTCAGAGTGTCATCTGGGATAACTAGGTGTTCAGAGACATGCCCAATTCAGATGAAGGTGCCTCTGGGGACATAACAGGCCCTGGGGGGATGATTTGATTTGTGGATCTCTGTCTCACATACTTCACTCAGCTGTTTTACCAATAGGTTTGGGGGTCTCCACTGCTGGTCTTTATGGGTATCCATGCAGCGCCAAAGGTAGGAGAGTGGGGATTTGAGTCCTGGGCCTGATTAGGACCTTCTAGGTGCTCCTTTGTGAGCAGGCTGGGCTGTGGGGTTTGCATTTGGATGGGAGTGCACAGGATACCTGTATTGGATAAATGAGGATCTGCCGTCCCTGCCCAGTGGAGGGGGCACTGGAGTGACTGGGATGCTCTTGACCAAGCGCATCCTGACAAGGGGGAATAGAGTAGGGCAGGACCCAGCCTGGGTGAGGAGAGGTCACTGGGCCTAATTCTGTCTTTGTATGCACAACAACTACAGTGTGTTGGTTAATTATTTATTTAACTATTTTCTCATTAAAGGATATTGCTCTTTGAGCCATTTTTTCTTTATTTTAAAAAATATTGCCTCAAAATCTTTATATATGAGATAGCACTGTTTTGGATGTATGATTTCTGTGTTTATTAACCTAATAAAGCATGGATTATGGTGTACATATATGTGTGTGTGGGCTAAGTGAACCAAGTTCTTGTCTTTGTGAATTTGATATTTTCCTAGGTGCCTTTACATTATACCAAGTTTTTTTTTTTTTTTAAGATTTTATTTATTTATTTGATAGAGAGAGATCACAAGTAGGCAGAGAGGCAGGCAGAAAGAGAGGAGGAAGCAGGCTCCCTGCTGAGCAGCGAGCCCGATGCGGGACTCGATCCCAGGACGCTGAGATCATGACCTGAGCCGAAGGCAGTGGCTTAACCCACTGAGCCACCCAGGCACCCTATACCAAGTTTTTTGAGAGCCAATTTCTCTTCTTTCCTTTCTTTCTTTCCCTCCCTTTCTTCCTTTCCCTTACTTCTTTTCTTTTTTGGTACGAATATTTAAGTTCTACTCTCTTAAAAAATTTCAGTTACACAGTACAGTGTTATCAACTATGCTCACCATGTTTTACAATAGTTCCTGAGACCTTAATCATTTTACAGATGAAAGTTTGTACCCTTTTAATAACCACTCCTTATTTCCTGCACATTCCAGCCTCTTGCAACCACTTTACAACTCTATGAATTTGAGGGTTTTTTTTTTTTTTTTAAATTTCACATACGCGATGTCATACAGTATTGTCTTTCTGTGTGACTTACTTCATTTAGCATAATGCCCTCAAGGTCCATCCAGTGTTGTCACAAATGACAGGATTTTCGTCTTTCTCATAGCTGAGTAATATTTTATTATATATACATATACACCACATCTTCTTTCTCCATTTGTTTATTGACATTTAGGTTGTTTCCACATCTTGGCTCTTGTGAATAATGCTGCCATAAACAAAGGAGTGCAGATATCTCTTTGATACCCTGTTTTCATTTTCTTTGAAAAATTTATACTTAGAAGTGGGATTGCTGGATCATATGGTAGTTCTATTTTTAATTTGTTAAGGAACTTTCATAGTGTTTTCCTTAATGGCTTCACCAGTTTACATTCGCAGCACAGTGCATGAGGATTTCACATTTTTGCCAACACTTGTTACTTCTTGTCTTTTTGATGATATCCATTCTAACAGGTGTGACTTGGTAGTTCATTGTGGTTTTGATTTACATTTCTCTCATGATTAGTGAGTGATATCAGGTACCTTTTCATGAAACTTTTGGCCATTTATGTCTTTTTTTGAAAAATATCTTTTTAGTTCTTCTGTCCAGTTTTTTAATTGGGTTGTTTCAAGTTTTTTGCTGTTGAGTTATATGAGCTCTTTCTGTATTTTGGATAGTAACATCTTATCATCAGATATATAACTGTCAAGTATTTTCTCCCGTTCACTAGGTTACCTTTTCAGTTTGTTTTCTTTTATTTTTTTTTAGAGAAGGACAAACAGAGATCATGGCACTGGGGAAGAACAGAGGGTAAGGTAGAGGGAATCTTTTTTTTTTTTTTTAAGACTTTATTTATTTGAGAGAGAGTGAAACCAAGAGAGACCAGAGGGAGAGAGAGAAGCAGACTCACACTGAGTGGTGAGCCTGGTGGAGGGCTCGGTCCCAAGCCCTGAGATCATGACCTGAGGTGAAGGCAGACACTTAATCAACTGAGCCACCCAGGCACTCCAGAAGAGGGAATCTTAAGCAGACTCTATAGCCCAGTATGGAGCCCAAAGCTGAGGCTTTCACCACTGAAATAAAGCGGTGGAGGCTTAACTGACTCATCTACCCATGCACCCCTGTACAGAAGCCTTTTAATATGATGTAGGCCTACTTATTTATTTTTGCTTAAATAAATAAGAAATAATTTTTGCTTTATTTTGCTTAAATAAAAATATTTTTGCTTAAATATTTTTACTTATTTATTATTTCCTTTGCATTTGATGTTAAATACAGACAGTGTCAAAGCACTTAACACCCTGTTTTCTTTAGGCATTTTACAGTTTCAGGTCTCTTTTCTATTCTTTTATTTATTTTGAGTATAAGATAGTGGTCCAGGTTCATGCTTTTGCATGTGGCTATCCAGTTCTCCCAAAACCTTTTGCTGAGGAAACTGTTCTTTCCCCATTGTTTATTCTCAGGAAAAAGAAATTTTTTTTAACCAAACATATCAGAGTTTAATTAGTCATGCTATAATTACTGAGAATAAAATTGAATTTTTGCCATAGTTTTTTGGGGAGAGAACAGAGGCCCTGTGTTTTCAAAATAAAGGGTGAAGGTATTTTGTAAAAATCTTTTCTAACTATATTAGAACATAAGGTATACACAGGCTTTTAGGCAAAGATAATCTTGCTTAATATTTCATGTTTAAGGAAGTTTCTAAGTTAATTGAACTATGAATGGTTTTTAAGATGTGACAGGACCTATGAAATTGAGTATAAAAAAACTTAGAATGATTAGTTCTTGAAAAAGCCAGACACTTATAGCTTCTTTAGTAGTTGGTTTTTCCTTCAGTCTGTTGGGCCATCAATAGACAAGTCTGCTTCTATGGTGGTCATGCCTATAGCACCTCCTAGTATAGAACCCAGAGCCTACAAACCATCCATAATGGTCAGTGCTGATTTTGAGTGCTTCATATTTCTGTGAATGATATGTCAGTTTTAATGCTTTCAGTTGTTTGAAAAGAAGAAGACAAATTTAGGGTATTGATGAAAGTTTTATGTGCAGAACTTTGCTGCCACAATTATTTAGTAATGTAAATGCAGTCAGATCCAGTTTTTTTATAGATGTGTTGATCCTGTGTATAGGAGTCTCTGTGGCCCATACTGCTAATGGGTGTGGATAGCCCTCCACAGAGGCAAGAATATTGGGATTTTTACTGCAAAGCATTTTTGCATTTGAACATCTGATTTTGGAACATATAGCTTTTTGATTTATAGATAAATGCTACTGAGCTTAGTTTATATATAGTGTTTGGTCAAGTATCTGCCATAAGCCTAAGATAAATGCTGATTGAAAGAGCCTAACTGAGGAATGTTTTAACTGGTTATTCTTGAGTTTTCTTCATGAATCACTTGTGTAGCTTTCCTTCACAAAATGGTGAAATTTATACTCTGAGCTTCCATCAAGAGTCAATGTAAGAAACATCTATGTCTCTACTTCTTTTGGAGGCTGATGGAGGAGGAATGGGACAGTGAGGAAGGAGGTAACTCTCATAGAAAGACAATACATTATATGGAAGAAATAAAGACTCTGGTGCCAGAGGGCCATCAGTTCTGATGTCTGGTGCCAGAGGCCTTCAGTTCTGGTGGTGGGAAGATGTGAAGTGTCTCTTTTAATTACCTCTGTGTTTTCCAACAAAATAAGACATATATTGGGTTGTATGGACCCTGCACTGTGCTTGGCCTGAAGGTACAAAAGTAAGACTTGTCCTCTGCCCTTAAAAGAACAATTCATTATTTAATAGTAAGATAGGAGTATGACCCTGTTGCTAAACAACATTTCTTTCAGTTTTTTTCTTGGTGTCCAAGTTTTAGCCTTAGTTTTCTCATTGTAGAGGGTGGCCCTTTGTGTTTTTTCATGTGTTGACTGGGGAATTGAGAGAGAGAGGAGAGGTAGTGATTGGTTGATTGATTGATTCAAGCTATTAGCTAACATTTTGTGTTGGGAATTTATACATATTTCCTTACTCTGGTTTACTGTCTTATATATTAATATTTCAGAATTACTGAGATAATACTTGAATCAAGGAGTTAATTCTGTACATCTTGCTTGCTGGAACCAGAGTAGCTTGGTCAGAACATCAACCTTTAATTTTGTTTGTTCATTTACAACTAGTTTGTAGTTTTAGTTATTTATTTTTTTTTTAAGATTTATTTATTTAGGGGAGAAAGAGCACACACACAGGTACAGGAAGGGGCAAAGAGAGAGAGAGAGAATCCCTAGCAGACTCTGTGTTGAGCATGGAGGCTGATGTGGGGTTCTATCTCATGACCATGAGATCATGACCTGAGCCAAAACCAGGAGTCAGAGGCTTAATTAACCGACTTAACCACCCAGGCACCCGTCTGGTTTGCAGTTTTAAATACAAGACTCAAATGTCAGACTATGCCTGTTTTCTTGCAATTCTTCAAAAGTTTGGATACATCATATAAAATTATTTCTTCAACTGTAAGAAAAACAAGATTATCATGTTAAAATGTGGCTTAAAATCATAGTCTGGTTAATATCAATCTAATTGATAACAAAGATTTTTAAACTGGCAGTCATGATATTTGAAACATATTTGAAATAAAAATGACTTATCTGGACACTGGTACTGAAACTGAGAAAATATATTCCAAATAATCTATATTTATCATTATTATCTTATTTGAGAATCATCACTTACTAAGTAGTTAGTTTATATATAGAACACAGATCTGTGTTGAGTTTCACCATGATCCAATTATTTTTCTTCTGTTTCATAGCATGGCTTACACCTCCTACACTGGTCTGCATTCTGTGATGTATGTGCCACTGGAGGCAGGGATAGAGCAGGGAATATTGGAGTTCAAGCCCTATTGATTTATGGGGTTTGGGCATAATTTTTGTTTGAGAAGGTTATAATGATACTTAACTAGGTAATATTACCTTTCTAGTTGTATAGAGAGCAAAGCGAGGTCTAGAAAGATGACTTTCATCAAGATGACAAGTGATGTACTAGGCGGTTTGCTTATTGTCCTCTTTTCCCAGCTTCACGAGGGCAGGAACTTCAGGTTTCTTGTTCATTGCTGCATTCTTAGTGTCTAGAACAGTGGTGGGCACATGTAAATGTTAGTATTAATTTCTTAGAGTTAAACCTTGTAAGAATTATCCTCTGTACTCGCTTGTGTATACTCTGCCTTTAAGCATGTATATTAATGTGTGATCTATAATATTAAGATAAATGTGAGCACACTAGATACCTTTTCAGGTAAGAACAACTTCTAGATACATTGCTATGTTCACTTGCTCATCAGGGTACAAAATTATTATGAACAAGCCTAGATATAATATAGACCAGTGTGTTTAAATGAGAATGAAGGAATAGCTGCTCTTTTAATGGTCTTTTAATGAGATGCATAAAATTTAGCCCGTTTTCCTATTTCTTTGCAATTTAGTGATCTCAGGTTTCTTACATGTCTTTTGGGTACTTCTGAAGTAATTATGTAGTTTAGGAAGTTGGAAATTGCTGAAGCTGATGAGATGGGAATTAGGTTGTTTTATGTGTTTATTTTTTTCCTCAATCCTCAAACCTGTTTTCCCATCTATTATCTGTATCATCTCCATCTCTATTCTCATAAATGTATTCCTTAATTTTTCTCAAAATCCTTTGTGCTAAAAGTAGTTATAGTTTAAAGCTGCTGCATTATTTAGTTCTCATTAGGAAGTCATTTATAACAGTAAATTTATTGTTTTTCTCTATAGCTTTGTAGATGGCAGGTCTACTTAACAGGAACAAGGTAGAGGTCACTAAAATGTAGAAATTTAATACGTTCAAACAACATGTAAGACTTCTTTTCTGTTCACTTCTTTGCCCTTATTTTTAGTCATTTACATATTTTTAAATTGTGTTGTGACTGAATATTTTCAAGCTTAGTAGTATTTGCGCATGTGAAATTTTCCTTTAATTTACAAAAAGCTATTTAACTGCTTATGTCATCTAGGCATATGGAAAAGGTTTTTTTAAGTTATTTGTTTCAATCATTTTGGAATGTGGTGACCTCAGAAATGGGCAAATATTTTCTTAGCATTTAGTTAAAAGAATAAACATGGTATGCTCATTGAGAGAAATTTAAATTTTGACTTACATGATAAGAAAAACTTCTCTTTTTTTCAGTGTTATACTATTGCTTAATTACCCAGTGCCACCTTTTTTTAATCTATGATCTCATTTCCTCTTCAGATAAAAACCTCTCTAAAGTGGACAAAGGTTTTTTTTATTATCTCTATTTTGTGGAGTAAGTTTTGGGCAAGTCATTTGACTTCTTAGTTTCATTTTCTTTATCTGTAAAATAAGAGCAGTGGGCAAGATAATCTCCGAGGTCCTTTCAAGCTCTGTAATTCTGTGTTTATACTCTTGTAAAATGAAGGGACAGGGACATAGAGAAGTTGAGCCCTTGGCTGCGTTTAAATAATGAATTAATAATAATACCTTGATATCTGACTTTCTGATTAGCTGTTTATTGACCCTTTCCCACAGTCCTTATGCCTATTACTGAAACTTTGCTGATTTCTTTTCTATTTGAAAATACAGCAGTTGGGGCGCGTAGGTGGCTCAGTGGGTTAAAGCCTCTGCCTTTGGCTCAGGTCATGATCTCAGGGTCCTGGGATCAAGCCCCGCATCGGGCTCTCTGCTCGGCAGGTTAGCCTTCTTCCCTCCCTCTCTCTCTCTCTGCCTGCCTCTCTGCCTACTTGTGATCTCTCTCTCTCTGTCAGATAAATAAATAAAATCTTTTTAAAAAAAGAAAAATAAAAAGCTAAAATATATTTCTGCATTTTCAAGTTAAATTTTTATAATTTAGTAGGTGCTCATTCATGTTTTTAAAAGGGGGAGTTCTTATAAATACCAATTCCCATGACAACTAAAAACAAATCAGAAGAGAAAGCATATCTGAAGTTATGTAGTATGAGTAATAAGTAAATCAGAAGTAATCCAGTCTCACATGTAGCAAAAAAAAAAAAAAAAAAGATTTTTTTTTTTTTTTTGAGATTATGTATTTATTTGAGGGAGAGCAAGAGAAAGCAGGAGAGGGTTCGAGTGGGGGGGGAGGGGCAGAGGGAGAGAGAGAGGAGCCCAATGACAGGGGCTTCATCCCAGGACCCAGGGATCATGACCTTATCCAACGGCAGACACTTAACTCACAGCCATCCCGGTGTCCTGGAAATATTTAAAAAAAAAATTTTTTTTTTTTTTTTAGTATAGTTGAGGTGCAGTGTTATGTTACTTTCAGATGTACAACAAGTTTATACATTATGCTATGTTCACCACAAGTGTAACTACCATCTGTCCCTATGCATCATATTACTTATTATTGCCTATATTCCTTATGCTGTGCCTTTTATTTCCATGACTTATTTATTCCATAACTGGAAGCTTTTATCTCCCACTCCCCTTGACTTATTTTGCTCAGCCCCCTACCTTCCTCTCCTCTGATAATCATTTGTTCTCTATGTTTATAGGTCTAATTCTGGTTTTTTGTTTGTTTATTCATTTGTTTTGTTTTTATTTTTTATATTTTATTTTGTTTTTGAATTCTACATATGAATGAAATCATATGGTATGTCTCATTTCACTTAGCGTAATACCCTCTAGGCCCACCCATGTTGTCTCAAATGGCAAGATCTCATTTTTTTTTTTAACGCAGATTTTCTGACTGCGTTATATTGCATTCCATAGCACATCTTCCTTAATCTGTCTCTCACTGGATAAGAAAGATTCTTTTTTTTTTAAAGATTTTATTTATTTATTTGACAGACAGAGATCACAAGTAGGCAGAGAGTCGGGCAGAGAGAGAGAGAGGAGGAAGCAGGCTCCCTGCAGAGCAGAGAGCCCAATGTGGGGCTCGATTCCAGAACCCTGGGATCATGACCTGAGCCGAAGGCAGAAGCTTTAACCCACTGAGTCACCCAGGCGCCCCAATAAGAAAGATTATTAAGTGACAATTTTCTTCTGTCCTTTTATTGATCCAAATTTGTATTTGAGTGTGTAGTAAGCATTGGAATGTTTTGTTGGCTGAGTATATATATTGCTATCATGAGTGTTTATAGAAAGAAGTTTTATATTATTTGGAAAGTTAGATTAGACTTCTCAACCTTTAAGGGTTTGTGATTGAATTCCTTCCTGTTCCTCACCTCAGTGACAATCCCTTCCACAACTTTTCAGGATTGTATCAATCTTGTAAATTATGACATTTTATATAGATATAACACATTAATTTCTAGATGAGCTAGGATGAGGTGTTTTAGGATAGCAGTCAGAGTAGATTGTAGTTCAGTACAAATTTAAATATAAGTTCTTTGAAAAATTCAGCTTAATTTTCTTTCTTATTTATTTATTTATTTATTTATTTTAAAAGATTTTACTTATTTGACAGACAGAGATCACAAGTAGGCGAGAGGCAGGCAGAGAGACAGAGAGAGGAGGAAGCAGGCTCCCTGATAAGCAGAGAGCTCGATGCGGGGCTCGATCCCAAGACCCTGAGATCATGACCTGAGCTGAAGGCAGAGGTTTAACACGCTGAGCCACCCAGGCGCCCCTCAGCTTAATTTTCTAAAGGCAATATGATCACTATAAAATTTATTCAGTATAACAAGTAACATTTAGGTTTTTCTTTTTTTTAGGATTTTATTTATTTATTTGACACAGAGAGAGAGAGAGATCATGAGTAGGCATAGAGGCAGGCAGAGGCTGATGCGGGGCTCGATCCCAGGACCCTGAGATCGTGACCCGAGCCAAAGGCAGAGGCTTTAACACACTGAGCCACCCAGGCGACCCTAGTTTTTTGTTTTTATATAAAAACAGCTTTAATTCACTATTCCATATAAAATTCCTCACAGATATTTTTTGATTGAAACAAGTAAATCATAGTCACACTTTTTCTTTTTAAGTAGTTGCAAAGAAATTTAGTGTAAAACACTTTATTTTACTATAGAGAAAACTGAGGTCCAGTTTAACTGAGGTTAATTCTCTGACCCATGGTTGTATAGCTAATTAGTAACAAAGATTATTGGAATTTAGATATGCCAATTATCAAACTAAAACCCTTTTATCTGATGAGTAGGTATCTGGATTCTTTTCTGTACTCAGCTAGATTCATAGTCTAGATTTTTGCCAAACTCCTCCTTTACAGTGCTGTGCTGTTTTTATTTTTTTTTAAACATTGTAATAATTTCTGAACCATAATTTAAAACCCAAAAGCTGCATTATAGTAGCTCACACTTAAAATACAATGGCATATGGAACTACAGTTTCTCACAGTTGGTTTCCTACTTGATATGATTTAGATCTATAAATTTTTAGAATAAAATCTGATCCAGTTTCAAAAATATTATGTTCAAAACCTGTAGATATTTTAAAAAATCTTTATTTACTTTCTCTTTTTAGTTTCTATAAGTTATTTACTTTGATTTAAACAATTACTCCACATAATTCTTTTGTATAAATGGTTGTATTATGGTTACTGATTTAAAATAAAACCAAAATTTAATAGTAGATTATCAAAAGCTAAATTATTTTTTAACAGCTCAAAGGAAATTTATAGTTAACATTTCCATAGTTACTGGACCCTTGCTCTATAACGTAAAACACTTTTAAAGGATCGTATAAGGAAAGAATATGAACTATGACAAATCATAAAAAACAATCTCAAGTAAAAGAAACATTGTAATTAACCAGAAAAGGAAAAAAATAGAGGAAGTGAATGAATTCTTCTATTTCTTACTTCTGTTATCTAAGTAAATAATTTTCTCTGGGTCTGTGGACTTCATTTTATGTATCTATTTTATTTTACACTGAAGAAGTGATATAGAAAAGTTAATATGTTCTTGTGGTAATGAGGTTTGCTAGCAGAACTCTTCAGGGGCTTGGAGAAGAGTAATGGTGAACCCCGTTCTGTGAGAGACTGGGAATATGACTTGAGTTACACAGACCAGGATTTGTATCACTGCTCCACCACTTACCAACAGCTTGACCTTGGGCAACTTTCTTAACTTCTCTAGTCCTTAGTATTTTTAATCTGTAAAATAGTGATCATAATGCCTCTTTTATAATATTTTGTAATCATGTCTGTAAAAAGTGTTTGTGCCTGTCTAATAATAAGCTCTCACTAATAGTTCTTTTCTTCCTGCTCTCTTTTACCTACCTATAGACCTACTCTCCACCTCTTCCCTCTTCACTGGTCCAATTCCCCCTGATAGACTAAGGCTCTGAAGTAGGACTTCACATGGCAAGTAACTGAACTAAATAAACACAACAAGGGCAGCTATTCACATTATTCCTGGCTAGTGCCTTGGGCAGGCTGGTCTCCTGAAGCAAGTACCCCCAATTTCTATATCCTTAATAACTGGACAATGACTGTGCATTCTCTTAGTGAGGCTCCTTGCAGCTTTTATGGCAGCTATAATCCTGCTCCTTTAGGACCTTGAATTCTCCCCCAATACAGTGTTTTTTTCTTTCTTTTTCTTTTCTTTCTTTTTTTTTTTTAAGATTTTATTTATTTATTTGACAGACAGAGATCACAAGTAGGCAGAGAGACAGGCAGAGAGAGGAGGAAGCAGGCTCCCTGCTGAGCAGAGAGCCTGATTTGGGGCTCCATCCCAGGACCCTGAGATCATGACTTGAGCCAAAGGCAGAGACTTAACCCACTGAGCCACCCAGGTGCCACTACAGTGTTTTTTTCTAAGGATATTCTTTTAAAGAATATTATAGTTTTCCATGTTAAAGAAAGTACTACATGTCTAAATGTATTTTATAGACTATACCAAATTATGTTAATAAAGTGATGCATTACTCCTACTTAAAAAAAAAGAAATTCTGCGGTTCCAGCCTTTGGGTATATAGGAAGAGTTTTAAATTTTTTTAATCAATGTTTTAAAAATAAAATATCTTGATTCTCAGGTTTATAATATTTTAGGGGTTTTTTTTGGTACCAGGCCTGTCCTTCACTAACCTCTGCTTCTAGGTTATGTACATCTGTATTAGCAGTTGGCCTACAGCAGGACTCTAGAAAACTTAGAGAGATAGTTCCATAATGAACTAGAATACTCTTTCTTTTGTGGTAGTGTCATTGTTTTTATGTTGTGAGGTTTTACTGTTTTAGCTGTAGTATGGATTTACATGGGCATCTGTGGGCTGGCCTGGGAATTGGATAATCTTTTAAATACTATTTCAGAAACTAGGTACAGAGTTACCAGAGATTGACCCATATATCCACTTTTAGACAGGAAGTCGTCTTTGCTGTCTCCATGTTGTCAGGGCCAGTCTGCCCTAGACCTCTACTAGACCAACTGAGAAAACAAGAGATGATGATAAAGGGAAAGATGAAGAGTAAAGTTTCTCTTCTCTTTGCTCTCAGAACATTACTGCTGTAGCTTGGGTTGGTAGTACCTTGGAGGTATTTATTCAAGTATCTTCCTGTCTCGCCTGCCAGCACTCACACATACACCTTTACTTATAGAAAGGAACATATGTGAAAATGGATTAGAGAACTTTATCATCTAAAAGATGTGGATATATTAGGGAAAACATTTGTATCATTATAACTTGAATAATTTTTTTCTTATTTTATAATTGGGTCAGCTGTCTCATCAAAATAATCTTCATGGTTAAATTTATTATTTTTTTTTCACAATTCAGTAAGCCCATCAACTCAAGTAGAAATCTTGTGCTATTCAGATTTTATTCCTATTGTAGTATTTATATCTAAATGCACTTTTGTAGCAATTTTCTTCTTACAACCAAAATAAAATATTGTATGATTTTATGAATAGGCCATTGGATAGAGCAAAAATATGGTTCAGATTTAAAGAGAACCACTCTATGTTCTATTTTAGGTTTATTTGTATATAAAAGGTGTCTCACGTGGCAAAATTTTAATTTTAGTGACATAAAATTGTAAAGGGCAACTTGATTCATAGAATCACTCAGTGGATGTTAATGGAAAACTGCCTAGGCATTATGGAGGAGATTGGATGTGGAGGCAGAGTCCAGAGATTAATAAAGAATAGACTCTTCCTTCAGGGATCTTACACTGAAGTTGGGGAAATAGCTATGTATAAAAAAATAAGTACCCTAGAAGTTTTAGAACTTGAAGGCCCAGTAAAAACCTGGAAGTTAGTTGAATTGAAAATCCTGGGAGCTTGGTAATTTGCCCAACAATTTGTCCATGGGCCTGAGATAAGGTTAGCTGCATCTCCTGTCCTATCCTAGTAGTGGCATGGTTTCATGTCTGGGATTCCAAGCAAAGCACAATTACTGTTCTGTTTGCTATTTGGGTAATACTGTACCTAACTAGAGTTGGAGAACCAGGAAATCAGAGACAGATGGAAGAACTTAGTCATAGGACAGATGTAACAACAGATACATGGCCAGAATCATACATAGGGACACCACCTTGAGATCTACTAATTATGAGTCAAAGTAGGCATAAGAGTCAAAACCCAACTCTACAGTAAGTAATTAAGAGCAGATTGGAAGGGAAGAGACAGTGTCTGGCCCAGCTCAACTAACTTTAAGAATTGGCCTTCTCACTTACAGAGCGAGCGCCTTATAAATGGGCTGCCTGTTACAGCCCACTTTTAATTATTCAATCTAGATTTTTTTTTCCCATTTATCTTGCTTTTTTATTTCTCTATTTGTTCTTTAGTTACACCTTTTTCTTGCCCTTAGGAGTTTAATTCTTCTTGGCCACTACTTTTACCTCCAGCAGGCTATAGCTCTGCCTCTCTTTCTTGGCTATGACTTTCCTCCCTGATTCCACAGGGCCCAGGGTCTACCCGACTGATGTTATCTTTATCTGACTCATATTGGCCTTGCTAGCAGACCTAAGATTTCTGGGACACTTCCTCTGCTTTGGAGAAGCGTATGTTGACCCTGTGGTGCTTAAATTGTCTAATGATGATGATGGAAACTGCCACCCTCGAGGCTGACTGTGGTAAACTGCTTGAGCCAGCTAGGAAGCCAAAGATGGAATACATCTGTGGGCTCTTCCTTTTCATACTTATACCTCAACCTGCTTGCACTTAAGCTCCCATTGTCCTCTAGAGTGAGGCCTGATTGCTGCTGCTTCAGTCAGCTTCTTAACAGAAGTGCCCATGGAAGAAAGTGGACCATGTTCTTTTCCCATTCATAGCACCACACTCTCCATAACTAATGTCCTGAAAATGATAAATTACTTTATCTACCCACATAGAAGGTACATTTTATCTCCTCAGAAAGGAGGGAATTGCCTTTATTCCAGTTTTTTACTTACAGATTATCAAGCGTTATTTTGAATATAAATTATAAACTATTGTTTGGAGAAGGCCTGTCAGCCTAAAATGACCCCAATTGGTGCTAGTTGGGAATAGTTTCCCTTCATAAGGTTGACCCCCCTGCAAAAAAAAGAAATGAAAATAACTTAATACAGGTTTGGAAATTACTCCTGGTGGCATAACTTTCAAGTGTTGAATATTTTAATAAAGTGAAAGAGCAATTAAAGAAAGGCAATAACATAAGTGGAGGTGATGTAAAAATTTACAACTGCATATGTATCTATGGGACAGATGAAAAAACGATGTTCTAATGTTGTTTAAATGGCTTTGGACAAAGGCTCAGTGACTCCATTATATTTGGATATTAAAATCCCATTATCTCAAACCCTTTAGAGGTTATATGTTATTGTATAAGGGAGACATCTTGCACAGATGTCTGACCATTGATATTGTTGACCATTGGTATTGTTTTTGATCCTCCCATTATGCTGTTTGCATTCCCCTTCAGATTATTTTTTAAAGAGTTTATTTATTTATTTATTTTAGAGAGAGTGTGTGTACATAAGTACCAACAAATGGAGAAGCAGTGCAGAAGGGAGAGGGCGGAGAAAGAATCTCAGGCAGACTTATTGCTGAGCCCCATGTGGAAGTCAATCCCATGACCCTACGATCATGACCTGAGCCAAAACCAAGTTTCAGAAGCCTAACTGACTGAGCCCCTGAGGCACCTTCCACTTCAGATTTGATGCACATGTTTGGCTCCCTACCACATTGCTGAATTCTCTGCTGTAGTGCTACCTCTTTACCTGCATGGCATCTCTGAGCTTGGTAACTCTGCTTATAGACTGATTAACTCTGTATTGATGGAATCCTTTTAGTTTGGAGCCTGAGAGGGTTTTACCAGAGGTGAGGTTGCCATGAGGCTAATGAAGTTTAAACTCCAGATTCCATGCTCACATAGGTTCCTGTGGGATGCTGGGAGTTGTAGAATGTTCCAGGTGGAGAGAGGAAGCAGGTTGCAGTCAGGAAGCATTTCTATGTAATCATTTATGTTATTCAAGAGATCTCAGAGAAAGGAACTTGAATTTCTAAAGCTTCAGCATTTTAGGGTGATTTCTTGTCACGTTCTAAATAAGTATTTATTTTTATACCTAAATTTGCCTTCATAATTTTGTATTCTTTTTTTTTTTTTTAAGATTTCATTTATTTATTTGACAGAGAAAAAGCCAGAGAGAGAGAACACAAGTAGGGGGAGTGGGAGAGGGGGAAGCAGGCTTCCCACTGAGCAGGGAGTCTGATGCAGGGCTTGATCCCAGGACCCTGGGATCATGACCTGAGCCGAAGGCAGAGGCTTAATGATTGAGCCACCCAGGTGCTATAATTTTGTATTCTTATTCATAGAAGGGATTACACAAATTGTATATGCTTCAGGTCATACAGAATCTCAGTGGGATCCACCACTGGTTTTTACTAAATGAGGTACCTGGGTATTTTGCTATTACTTACTTACCTGCATTTAGTAACACACAACTTACAAGAATAAACAAACACTAAGTAGAATCTAAAGAATACCCAAATCACTCTAAAACCAATGCTTTGCTTACTCTTTTAGAAGAGAACTGGAACTTGCTGGCAGCCAGTATATTGTACTGTTAGTACTAGTAACTGCTGTAGGACAGGAATTCACATACTGACTTTAATTCAAGTCTGCATGCCTTTGTGGAATGCCTTCTGTGTGTGTGATCAAGGTGCTGGGCCAGAATCATTTTTTCGTTTAAATGCAATTTAAGAGTCATCTGAAATTGTCTTAACAGTGACGTATTTTTAGTTCCTTGGAACCCTAATAGCAGTTCTCCTTAAAGAAATAAGAAATTGGAGCCAGTGTGATAAATAGGATTAAATGCCAGGGAACAACAATGATAAATTGTTAGCACCAGTCATTTGATGTTCTCTGAAGCGAAGAGGCTCGTCAGTCTGCCAGTGCCAAGAGTTTCAGTGTAGAGGATATAAAATGAAGAGTATCCTTAATCTTTTTTATAGATAGTTTCATAGATGATGGCCCTGGGTAAGTTTGGGGTAACTATTTTTCAAACCAAGGAGCCCTAAATTGAAAATGAGCTGCTTTATATTCATCATTTCATCATTGTTTTAAAATATGTCATTCAATCAGTTATCAAATACTTGTGTCTGAAAAATATCATAAAATTCCTAAAAGACAAGTTAATATATAATGATAAATGTTTTGAAGAAAAACAAAGTCAGAGAAGGAGAGAGATTGATAGTTGGGGGTGGAGGTGCTGTTTTAGAAATGCTATTCCATGAATTTGCAAAGCAGACCCTCACTGGTTAGAACCTTTTTTCCACTTGCTATTGCTTCTGCCTGGAAAGCTTTGTTTCTTTTAGTCAACTGCTTTAGTTATTTTCTGACTTCATTCACTTTAAAGTAGTACCTTAGACCACCATTCTATTATTTTTCCCTACTGTGTAAGTGTATCTTTACCATTTGACTTTGGGAATCAAAGAGATTAAAAGAAAATTCTTGGGGTACCTGGATGGTTTAGTTCGTTAAGCATCTGCTTTCGGCTCAGGTCATGATCTCAGGGTCCTGGGATGGATCCCCATGTTATGGGTTCCCTGCTCAGCAGGGAGTCTGCTTGTCCCTCTACCCCACCCCCCACTAGTGTTCTTGCACGCTTTTTCTCTTTCAAATAAATAAAGAAAATCTTTTTTTTAAAGTTCAGTTCTTTGATAAATCCTTTGCTTTCTGAATTCTTACTACTTGCTTTCAGAAATTCAGATATTAAAGACGTTTTTAACTTATCTCTTTCTATTTAATCTATATATCTGAATTAAGAACGAAGCAATTTTTTATAGTAAAGGAATTTACTTTCTTCATAGCACTTTGTACCTTCTGATTTGTCTGTTTGTCTGCCTGACTCCCTCACTCATTTCACAGTGGCAGTGGGAAGGCCGGGACTTTGTTTTTGTCTTCTGCTCTATCCCCATCACCTGGAACAGTGCCTGGTACCTAATTAATTCTCAATAAATATGTGTTGAATATATGTGTTAATAGATGAATGAACCATTGCTCTCTAGCTATGTTGATCTTCTTTCACTTGCTTACATTTACTAACCTCTTTCCTTTGCAGAGGTTATTTCATTATATGCTTGATATCTGTCTCCTTCTATATGATAAATTCTGTGCAGTTAGAGACCATGGAGCCATTTAGTTATTAGTACCTAACTCAATGCCTAATATGTAGTAGGTACTGAAATGTTCTATGGGTGAATGATTGAATGAATGAATGATAAGGAGAAGTACCTAGTAGGAATACTATATCTAATCTAATGGAAGTTAAGGGAAGTGACTTTCAAGCTGGGATCTGAAGAGTGAGGATCAATTAGCAGGTGAAGAAGACCAGGCAGTGTTCTGGAGCTTCAGCTCAGATTTTATCCTGAAGGCAGTAGAAGAATTTTAAACAAAAAAGTGGCAGTATAAGACTTGCATTTTAGATGGACCATTTTTCAGCAGTGTTAGGAACAGGCTGGGTGGACAGTGTCAAAGTGGAGAGTCTGGTTGGGAAGCTTTGGTGATACATGGTTGTGTTCTCTATTGGGTTCTTGGCAATGGGAAAGAGATAAGTAGATACACTTGAGAGATTTTCAGAAGGTAGAATAAGTGACTGGGGCTAGTAAGAGAAAGGGAAGAGTTAAATATGATTCCAAGCTTCCACCTTTGGCAAATGAGAAGAACATAGGGCTATTCACTGAGACTGTTTACTCAGAGGGAGTAACCATCTAAGGAGAAAAGAGTCTGAGGAACCCTTAAGACCTATCTAATCTGAGGCTGAGCCTTAAGAAGTTGGTAATATAGCCGAATTTTCTAGGTAAAGATACCTAGAAAGATGCCTGGAAGGAAATAATCAAAATGTTAATAGTATTGGAAGTCTAGTTATATTTCTAAGTTTTGGTTATCATTATTAGTATGTTTTATGAAGGAAAAAGTTCATTAACAGTTATATTAGGATCTTCCATAGGAAATGTTGTACCACAAAATCCAAGGACACAAAGCTAAGGCCTTCCTAGGCAATTCCCAATGAAAATAAAGTAATGGTCCTGAATAGAAGCCCACTGTGGAATGGGTTTACCTTTAGTGTGTGGTGTGTGTGTGTGTGTGTTGAGGGTAGGGTAAGAGAGGAGTGGTCATTGGGAAATTTAGCCTTTTCATTCAGAGAAGGTCTTCTGGAGCCGGGAAGTGTCTCTTATTTATTCATTTATCTTTAACCTTCAATATAGTCCCTGATAGTCATGGTTTAAGTGAAAACTATTATTATAGATATTGTTATTAATACATTTATTTTTGTTAATATCACTATTCACTGTAATTGTTATACAGTGATATTATTTGTTTCATCTTGGTTTTTAGGTAGATTGGGGCCAACTCAACTATTTAGTTGTTGACATGCCACCAGGAACTGGAGATGTGCAGTTATCAGTCACACAGAATATTCCCATTTCAGGTAATCTTAAACCTTAAAGTAATTTGTTGCTGTCTTTATTGTTTTGCTATTGCTATATAGAAAAACAAACTTTATGACAGAAAAACATTTTTATGTCTTCAAAAATAGTTATTCATAAATTTTTATTTAGAAATCAGATTCATAAATTAAATTTTTCAAAATTTTACCAGAATGAGTGTGTTTACAAAAACATAAAGACATTTTGAAAAGGTGGTGATATAAATCTGTGTTCTAGAAAAACAATAACACTTAAATGTTGCTTGGGTAGAACATGACTGGCTCACAGCTGTCCTGCAGTGACAGCATAGTGCCTGCTCCATGGCAGGCACTCAGTAAATATTGAGTAAATACTGAATATGAGTAAATATTAGGGAAGTTTGGCTTTTTGGTAAATACAAGCATGGGAAAATTTTATATTCAGTTAATTATTTAATGTTAACCTTAAGAGAGCAATAGACATATTAGCTTTACATCAACTACCCAATTTTTCATTATGGTAGTAGATATCTTTTCCGTGATACAAAATTTAATTCAATAGTTAACTTTTATGTTGAATCTGTTTCCAAGGATTTTCCTAAATTCCAGTGGAGAAATAATTGTAAATCTCCCTTATATATAAAGACTTTGGGAAAATAATGGAAGTTTAAAATGTCATTACAAATCAAATATCTATTGGTAATAAATAACCAAGAAATATTACTGACAATCATCAAAAGGTTTAGAATCTAGATTTTTGATGTTATACACATTGATTGGAAATATCAATACAGCATCATCAAAATGAATTTTTTTTGACCACTGCCTCAAAGGGCAGTAACATGAATATTTTTGATATTTAAATACATTTATTACCTTACCTGAGGCTGAGACTTTTTCTTTGGTGAAGCAAGCTAGAAAATAATGAAATGAGAGTAAATTGAAATAACACAAAAGTAGTTGAATACATCTTTTTTGTAATCAGCGTACTAGATAATCTTTTTTTTTTTTCCAGTATTTTTGGACTTGTATATTTTTGAATCCTAAGAATATTCACTAAATGTTTATTGAATAAAATGTGCTCCAGACACCTTGAAATGCCTGTTGCAGATTTCCAGAATACTTACAATATTATGTGGATAATACATTGATATAATTGGGCTAAATTATTGTCTGTTCCCTAAATAGTGACTTGGTACATTGAAAAAATTTAATTTACTTCACACAGATAAACTGATAGCCCCAAGCAATTTACCTTTGTTTACTCAAATAACAGCTCTTATATTTGGACAGGATTTAAGATTATGCCACTCTATTTTTATTTGTGCTTATACTCTAAAATCAACAGTGTGTGGATTGAGGTTAAGATTTGTTTCTTATATACTAAAATTTAACCAGTAATATTTCTTTATTCCTTTCTGTTGTGCAGCCATCACCACCATCCAACTCCAGAACTTTCTCATCTTCCCAAACTGAAATTCTATATTTGTTAAACAATAACTCTTCATTTCCTCTTCTCACTAAACCCAGATAACCACTGTTCTTTCAGAAACAATATTTTTTATGTTAAGATGAGGAAATGATGGGGCACCTAGGTGGCTCAGTGGGTTAAAGCCTCTACTGGGTTCTGGGATCAAGCCCCTCTTCAGGCTCTGTGCTCAGCAGGGAGCCTGCTTCCCCTTCTTTCTCTGCCTGCCTCTCTGCCTACTTGTGATCTCTCTCTCTCTGTCAAATAAATAAATAAATAAATAACATCTTTAAAAAAAAAAAAAAGATGAGGAAATGATGAATGAGGAAAATATATGAGGAAAATATATTTTAGATAGATAAATTTTATATATCCAGTTTGACTTTATGCTTTATTAATACAATTTTAAATCAACAAATGTTTATCCGTATAAAGATAGATGCTAAGCACTGTAGAAGATCCAAGGGTAATTAAAACCACAAATATTTTCCCTAGATCAGAGTTCCATACCTTTTTTGATACTCAGAACTTTTTTGAGGTAGATTAATACATGGGTTCTCTCCAGGAATATGTATTTGTATGTACAGAAACACTGTTTTAATGTGTTTTTTCTGGAGGTCCACAGTTCTTAGGTTAGAAACCCCGGCTATAGACTGTAGAACAAGGGGAAGGGCAGGGGGAACAAATGGCTGCTAAGAAAAGAACTACCATTCAGTGTGAAAAGTGCTAAATGAGAAATCTAAACCCCATGATACCAGGTCTCTCAAAGGACAAAGAGATGGATATGAGAGGATTGTAAAATACTTGATGGAGATGAGCTTTAAAGAATAAATATGAGGGGTGCCTGGGTGGTTCAGTTTGTTAAGCATCTGCCTCTTGATTTCAGCTCAGGTCATGAACTCACGGAGGCTACTGAAGACTCTCTCTTCTCTCTCCCTCTGCCCCATCCCTGCATGTTCTCTCCTGGTCTCTGAAGAAAAAGAATAAATATGATACATTGTAGAGCATTCAAGATAGCACCATACCTTGTTTGCTTTGCTTTTTCTCACCCCAAGGGATAGAAATCAGAAAATGAAACTGAAGGTGTTTATAATTCTGTGATAGAAACACATGTTTTACTTCTCATTTAAAAAAAAAAAGTCTGATCCATTAAAAAAAAAAAATAGATCCAGGTCCTAAAGATGCTTTTGAAAATTCATAAACTTAGTGATTTCTGGACTATGGAAGTAAAATTATTATTTATCAGTATTTTCTAAATTTTCTTTAATGAGTATGTTTTTATTTTTAATTTTAAAAAGTAAATATAGGGATGCCTGGGTGGCTCAGATGTTTAAGTGTCTGCCCTCAGCTCAGGCCATGATCCCGGGGTCCTGGGATCGAGTCACGCATCAGGTTCTCCCTGCTCAGCGGGGAGCCTGCTTCCTCCTCCCCCTTTTCTTCTTCCCCTGTTTGTGCTCTTTCTCTCTCTCAAATAAATAAATAAATAAAATCTAAAAAAAAAAAAAAAAGTAAATATAAAGCACTAATTCTTTAAGGACAGATTTCTGTATAAATTGGTACCATGATAATTGCCCATTATCAATAAACCGCCATTTAAGGACAGTCTCTCATATATTAATTTTTATATTTAATTATCACAGGTATTATCCTTATTTTCTTAAATCTTTGAAGATTTAAGCCACTTTCCCAAGATCACACAGTTACCGTAGTCCATAGCTAAGGTTCATATCAATTCTGATTCAGTTTAAATGTCATGCTCTCAACCTCTACATAAAGCTCTTCTAATACAAAGCCCAACAACATTTGACTCACTCATTTTCTGAGTTTAGTTCTATTCCATTCAAACCTATTAGGTTGACATTATAATGTAGGTGATCTCTGATAAAAATAAATTTGTTCATGAATATGTTTAAACCTGTGCACCCCAGTATGTTTATCCAACCAGCAGTCTGTGTTAGTGTTTACTATATTCAGTTTTGTTTGTGTTTTGATTCCTGAGAGATTACTTTGGGCTTCTTTAACTCATATATTCCAGGGAAGGTCTGGAGATCATTTAGAATCAGTCTCCTTTGACCTTTAGGAGCAGAGCCCCAAATGATTCTTGAAAAGACCAGTATCATCTTTGGGCTGATCATACTGGTCTTTGACAGTTGGCTACTTTCCAGGTGCACTGGCTCTCAGTATAGGATTGCAGCTATCACTGTTAGTACGTTCATACTCTGGGTCATTATGTCAATATTAAAATTAACAGCTATGAAAAGACTGGATTTTTTATACTGAACATCTGTTAATTTTATATTTAACAAACAAAAATCCAACAATAAAAGTATCCTACCAAATGATGTGTGTGGGGTTGGCGGTGGGGGGAGATACATGTGTTTGTGTGTGTGTGTATGCGTGTGTGTGTGTGTGTGTGTGTGTGTGTTAAAGGCTGAGTTCCTGAGGTTTGGTTTTATTCAGGCCATTGTCATTTCATATTTAATATATCTGAGGAAATAAAAATTGATCTGTCTCCCAGGAAGGGTACCAACCAAGGAGTTGCTGAACTGGGTTGAATCATGGGTTTCATCAACTTGTATCATCTGAAACAGCCTATCAGATTCATATCGTCTTTCTAAGCCTGAATGAATTATCTCTTCTCTAATTATGAACCTAACTTTCCTTTCCTCTTATCATTGACTTTAGAACTCTTTTAAGATACTCTGTATTCTACCTTTTCTTATGTCTCATATCCTGTAAACCATATAAGCTTTTTAGACTCCCATTTGAGCACCTCTGTGATCTGACTTCCCGTTCCATCCTCCTAAACTCCTTCACATAACCTGGGAGTCCCCTCTCCAAACCCTTAAGTACTCACTGCCACCTCCATCCTCCGTTATTTCCCAAAGTTTCTGTCTTTATATATATCTGACCCTCTAATCAGTGGGTACCCAAATCCTACATGCCCTTTATTTCAAATTTCTACTTCCTGTTATCTTCCTCAAATCCCTACTTGGGAATCATTTCTCCCTCTTTGGAATTCACATAACATTTCATTTAGACTGCTCTTATAGCACTTCTAATGTTCTCCATTTATAGCCTGCAAAACTGTGTTTTCTTCAGAATGTTACTTCCTGGAGGGCTAAGGATCTGTTTAATTCATCCTTGTATTTCACACAGTGCCAAACTACATGCCTTCCTGTAACCACTCAGTAAATGTTGAATCAGTGAATGAGTGTTTTATCTATATGTCTGTATTATCTGCTCACCTGGGAGGTAAACTACTTCAATCTAGAACTTTTTCCTATTCACCATAGTATTTCTTAGAGTACTTTGGACAGTGGCTTATGCAATTAATATTGATTGAATAAATAACAAAGATAGTTGACTAGTTATCACTGTTTATATAAACAGATTTGTTGCCTCCTTATCTTTCTTACCATCCTACTCGCTCAGTCCTGTGATTTCCTCCACCCCAACTGGTTTTATCCAGGTGTTTTTTCTGTATAAGTTTAAAAAAGGATTCATTAAAAACATGCGTTTTATTTCACTCTCCCTTTGAGAGAAAAATATTTTCAATTTAGGGATTTACTTATGCTGTCCTTTTTCCTATTCTTTATATAATGTCCTTGTGGCTTGATGGTACCTTTTAGTATTAACTTTGTTTTGGTGTCTGGGAAATAATGTGCATGCGGACACTTGCTCTTTGGTTACATACAGGCTCTGTACCAAATTAATAAGGAGAATCATTAGCGTTGCAGGGATGCTTAGCAAGGTGCTAACTGCCTCTCTGACTTTTTATCCTTATCTTTGGAATACTTGCCTACCCCACAGACTTATAAGGGTCAAATAAGATAATGTGAAAGCTCCACCTAAATGTATTACATTTTTTTAGAAACTACTTTGAGTTTCTTGGTGGGGATGGTGGTGAGATGTTGTCATTTAGAAAGAGCCTTTATATCAACTTTGCATGTCTTGATGCCATGTTGAGAATGAAATGAAATGTTTTATATTTGTAAAGGGACATCCTTTTGGAAAATTTATGGAGGCAGACCTGTATAAGCAAGAAGATCCTTTTACTGAATGCTAATTAGCAACTCTTTGTATGCATTCCATTTTTTTGTTCCATCAAATGGATAACAAGCTCATTATAAGAAGAAACTTAAAAAAAAAAAAATCCCTGTGTTTAAAGTGTTGTGTACCAACAACAGAAATAAATATGTTGATAGCAGTATTCGTGGCTAATGATTTGAATTTAAGCATACATGGGCTATTGAATCATTGCATGCTACAAATACCGAGAAGTTATAGTGCTTACCAGAGGGAAAAGAGACAGAATAAAGGATGGGAGATAACCAGTTATAGTCTTTGGATTTGTTCTTGTTGAACTCGCCAAGGCACAAAGGCAGAGTTGTTAGTGCTGGTTTTATTTTTCTTACTCTCCCTCCTTCTCGCTTTTTTTCCAAGTGATTAAGTTTGCTGGGTTTTTGCTTGTTGTTTGTTAAGCATTTAAATTGTTGCCATATACTGAGTGGGGTAATTTCAGGGTTGACTTCTGGGTTTTTTAAGACATAGTGATGAGCTCCTGGGAATTTTCTTTCTTTTTTTTTTTTTAATTTTTTAAATTATGTTAGTCTTCATACAGTACATCATTAGTTTTTGATGTAGTGTTCCATGATTAATTGTTTGCGTGTAACACCCAGTGCTCCATGCAATATAGCCTCCTTAATACCCATCACCAGGCTAACCCATCCACCCCACCCTCCAAACCCTGTTTGTTTCTTGAAGTCCATAATCTGTCATGGTTCCTCTCCCCCTCTGATTTTCCCTCCTTCACTTTTCCCTTCCTTCTCCTAATGTCCTCCATGCTATTCCTTATGTTCCACAAATAAGTGAAACCGTATGATAATTGACTTTCTCTGCTTGGCTTATTTCACTTAGCATAATCTCCTCTAGTCCCATCCACCGTGATGCAAAAGCTAGGTATTCGTCCTTTCTGATGGCTGAGTAATATTCCATTGAATATACACATCTTCTTCTTCTTCTTTTTTTTTAAATACACATTTTCTTTATCCATTCATCTGTTGAAGGGCATGTGTGCTCTTTCCACAGTTTGGCTACCGTGGCCATTCCTGCTATGAATGTTGGGGTGCATATGGCCCTTCTTTTTACGACATCTGTATCTTTGGGATAAATACCCGGTAGTGCAATTTCCAGGTCATAGTGTAGCTCTATTTTTAGTTTTTTGAGGAACCTCCCCACTGTTTCCCAAAGTGGCTGTAACCAGCTTGCATTCTCACCAACAGTGTAAGAGGGTTCCCCTTTCTCCACAGCCTCTACAATATTTGTTGTTTCTTGGCTTGTTAATTTTTGCCATTCTGACTAGTGTAAGGTGGTATCTCAGTGTGGTTTTGATATGAATTTCCTGGTAGCTAGTGATGATGAACATTTTGCATGTGTCTGTTAGCCATTTGTATGTATCTTGAATACCAGCCCTTAATCTGTGGTGTCATTTGCAAATATCTTCTCCCATTCTGTGAGTTGTCGCTTTGTTTTGTTGATTGTTTCCTTTGCTGTGCAGAAGCTTTTTATCTTGATGAAGTCCCCAAAATTCATTTTCACTTTTGTTTCCCTTGCCTTTGGAGATATGTCTTGAAAGAAGTTGCTGTGGCTGATGTCAAAGAGGTTACTGCTTCTCTTCTCCTCTAGGATTTTGATGGACTCCTGTCTCACGTTGAGGTCTTTCATCCATTTTGAGTTTATCTTTGTATATGGTGTAAGAGAATGGTCTAGTTTCATTCTTCTGTATATAGCTGTCCAATTTTCCCAGCACCGTTTATTGAAGAGACTTTTCCATTGGATATTTTTTCCTGCTTTGCCAAAGATTATTTGACCATAGACTTGAGGGTTCATATCTGGGCTCTCTATTCTGTTCCATTGGTCCATATGTCTGTTTTTGTGCCAGTACCATGCTGTCTTGGTGATCATGGCTTTGTAGAATAGCTTGAAGTCAGGCAACGTGATGCCCCCAGCTATGTTTTTCTTTTTCAACATTTCTTTGGTAATTTGGGGTCTTTTCTGGTTCCATACAAATTTTAGAATTTTTTGTTCCAGCACTTTGAAAAATCCCAATGGTATTGATCAGGATGGCGTAGATTGCTCTGGGCAGCATAGACATTTTAACAATGTTTATTCTTCTAATCCATGAGCATGGAATGTTTTTTCCATCTTTTTGTGTCATCTTCAATTTATTTCACAAGTGTTCTATAGTTCCTAGAGTATAGATTGTTTACTTCTTTGGTTAGATTTATTCCAAGGTATCTTCTGGTTTTTGGTGCTATTGCAAACAAAATTGATTCTTTAATTTCTCTTTCTGCAGTTTCATTGTTAGTATATAAGAAAGCAGCTGATTTCTGTGCATTGATTTTGTATACTGCCATATTACTGAATTGCTCTATGACTTCTAATAATTTGGGGGTGGAATCTTTTGGGTTTTCCACATAAATTATCATATCATTTGTGAAGAGAGAGAGTTTGACTTCTTCTTTGCAATTTGAATACCTTTTATTTCCTCTTGTTGTCTGATTGCTGTTTCTAAGACTTCTGGTACTATGTTGAACTATAGTGGCGAGAGCGGCATCCTTGTCATGTTCCTGATCTTAAGGGAAAGGCTCTCAGCTTTTCCCCATTGAGAGTGATATTCGCTGTGGGTTTTTCATAGATGGATTTTATGAAATTGAGGAATGTTCTCTCTATCCCTATACTCTGAAGAGTTCAGGAAAGGATGCTGTATTTTCCTAAATGCTTTTTCTGCATGAATTGAGAGAATCATGTGGTTCTTCTCTCTTCTCTTATTAATTTGTTCTATCACACTGATTGATTTGTGAAAGTAGAACCATCTTTGCATCCCAGGGATAAATCCCACCTGGTCATGGTGGATAATCCTTTTAATGTACTGTTGGATCCTATTAGCTAGGATCTTGTTGAGAATTTTGGCATCCATATTCATCAGGGATATTGGTCTGAAATTTTCCTTTTTGATAGGGTCTTTACCTGGTTTGGGGATCAAGGTAATGCTGGCCTCAGAGAAAGAATCCGGAAGTTCTCCTTCTGTTTCTATTTTTTGAAAAAACTTCAGGAGACTCCCCTGGGAGTCCATCAGGTCCTGGACTCTTGTGTTTTGGGAGGTGTTTGGTCACTGCTTCAATCTGATTACTGGTTTTTGGTCTGTTCAGGTTGTCAGTTTCTTCCTTGTTCAGTCTTGGAAATTTATAGGTTTCCAGGAATGCATCCATTTCTTCCAGGTTGCTTAACTTATTGGCATATAGGTGTTAATAATAATTTCTGATAATTGTTTCTATTTCCTTGGTGTTAGTTATGACCTTTCCTCTTTCATTCATAATTTTATTAATTTGGGCCTTTTCACTTTTCTTTTGGGTAAGTCTGGCCAGTGGTTCATCTATTTTATTAATTCTTTCAAAGAACCAGCTTCTAGTTTAATTGATGCGTTCTACTGTATTTCTGGTTTCCTAATTCATTGATCTCTGCTGTAATCTTAATTATTTCCCTTCTTGTGCATGAGTTAGGCTTAATATGTTGTTGATTCTCCCGTTCTTTAAGGTGTAAAGATAGTTTGTGTATTCAGGACTTTTCTTTTTCTTTTTTGAGGGAGGCTTGGATCGCTATGTATTTCTCCCTTAGGACCACCTTTGCCATATCCCATAGGTTTTGAACCAATGTGCTTTTGTTTTCATTGGTTTCCATGAATTATTTAAGTTCTTCTTTGATTTCCTGGTTGATCCAAATATTTTTGGGTAAGATGGTCTTTAGCTTCCATGTGTTTGAATTTCTTTGAAACTTTTTCTTGTGATTGAGTTCCAGTTTCAAAGCATTGTAGTCTAAAAATATTCAGGGAATTATCTCAGTCTTTTCTTACCAGTTGAGACCTGATTTGTGACCCAGTGTATGGTCTGTTCTGGAGAAAATTCCATGTGCACTCAAGAAGAATGAGTATTCTGTTGTTTAGGGTGGAATGTTCTGTATATATCTATGAGGTCCACCTGGTCCATTGTGTCATTCAAAGCTCTCATTTTTTTGTTGATTTTCTGCTTAGATAATCTGTCTATAGCTGAGAGTGGAGTGTTAAGGTCTCCTGCAATTACCATATTATTATCAACGTGTCTCTTTATTTTCCTGAACCATTTGGTTTATGTAGTTGGTTTATGTAGTTGGCTGGGGCATAGATATTTACAATTGTCATATCTTGTTGGATGGACCGTTTAAGAATGATATAGTATCCTTCTGTATCTCTGACTACAGTCTTTAGCTTAAAATCTGATTTGTCTGACATGAGAATTGCTACCCCAGCTTTCTTTTGTGGTCGGTTGGGCATGAAAGATGGTTCTCGGGGGCACCTGGGTGGCTCAGTCGATTAGCATCTGTCTTCAGCTCCAGTCATGATTGCAGGGTCCTGGGATGGAGCACCACACCAAGCTCTCTGCTCTAGCAGGAAGCTTGCTTCTCTAAGAGTTTTAATATTACATGCTAGGATGTTGGTTTATTCTCCTTGATCTTGGGAGGTGTTCTCTCTGCCTCTCGGATATGAATGGTTGTTTTGTTCCCCAGATTAGGGAAGCTCTCAGCTAGGATGTGCTCAGATATATCTTCTAGTTCTCTCTCTCTCTCTCTCTCTCTCCCCCCTCAGGGATCCCAATAATTCTGACATTGGAACATTTCATGGCATCATTTATTTCTCTAATTCTGTTTTCATGAATTCTAAGCTGTTTGTTCAGGTCTCCTCTTGACCCTTCTTTTCTTTCAGTTTGTTTCTAGATCACTAATTCGTTCTTCTGCTTCATTTACCACTAGCTGTCTAGATTTGCTTGGATCTCATTGATATCATTTTTATGTCCTGCCAGATCAGCTCTCACTTCTGCTCTTAGAGAATCTATGTTGCCATTAATGATTTTCTCCATTATAGCTATTGTCTACATAACTATTACCCTGAAGTCTGTTTCTGACATCTTGCTTATTCCATATCTGTTAGTTCTGTAGCAGAAGTCACAGTCTCTGAACTTTTCCTGTGTTGGAGGTTCCTCCTCTTAGTCATTCTGTTGAGGAGTAGTTGAGGGAATGTACAGAGTCCAAATTATTGCCTACAACCCAAGCAAGATGGCACCTGTTTTATAAGGGACCTTAGGGTTGCTGGCCTCTTGATCTTTCAGTCTGTCTTCTGGGGCAGGGACCTGCTGTGCTGTTGCTCAGACAACGCTGTTTAGGCAGAGTTGCCCTGCCCCCTGTTGGGGGATGGGCTTAGTGAAAACCATTTTTGGAGGGCTTTTCTTCTCTGGGGTCTTGATCTGGTAGCTTTCTGCATCTCTTCCAGGAGTCAGAGCAGAAGTGACAGTATCTCCAGAGAGATTGGAGTCTGATCTCCAGTGAGCCCTCCAGGCCATACTGCCTCTGTTTTTCATCTGTGCTGCTAAAAGCTGCAGCATCCTGGGTTGTGTGCCCCATAGCAGCCCTCCCAGCCCTTGCTTCCAGGTCCAGGGACGTCTCTCCCCTTTATTCTTCTAAATTTGCTGCTCCCAATTTGCACATGCGCCCTGTAGCTCCAGATTTCAGTCTGGGGGTTGCCCTAAAGTCCTTTCCCTATGGCTACCTACCCTACCTACCTGTCTGTGCACAGGAGGCTTTTGCACGCCTATGGCCCAGGATCCAGAGGCTCCCTTTCCCTTCCATTTATCTTCCAGTAGAAGATTAGAATCATGGCTTTCTGCTTCATGCCTCGAAACCAACTGGTGATAATTTGTTGGTATAGATCTTGATATATCTTCTTACATCTCAGGCTGATATTGTGGTTGTTCAGAGTGGTCTGGTAGATATCTAGCTCTGGAAATAGGGTCCCCTACTCCTCCACTGTCTGGCCCCCCTCTCCCTTGAGTACCTTCCTGGGAATTTTCAGACCTTTATCTGCTCTTCCATAGTAGAAGAGGATTAATATTTCTTTGATTAACATTATAAGTACCTTGAATATTTTGAAAATATTTGCATGTAGTGATATTTGAATTCTAAAAGATGTTATCTGTTTTTTTTCTTTCTTCCTTTGCTTGAACTGAGGTCCTCTTCATGACTATATAAAGACTATCTGAATTTGATTTTAACTCTTGAAATTAAGTGAAAAGTTGATGCTTCACATTTTTATGTGAAGCATATTTTCTTATTCAAGACACTGGAGAGTTTTAGTAAGTTATTTGTATTCAGATGCTATATTAATCAGGGTCTGGGCAGGAAACAGATGACATACCTTAAAAGCAATAACAGAATGAAGTTAATGAACGGACTGGTAATGGAGGTGTAGGCAGCATTAAGGAAACCAGCAAGAGAGAATGAAGTAACCAGAGACTAGAGACAAGAAGTCATTACTGTCCCCTCTGCCTAATGGGGCCAAGGGATGAACTGTGTCAGTAGAACCTAAAGGCTGCTAGAGCCATGGAAGAGGGTATGCCTCTCGGAAGTGTGGCCGCAGAGGGACTAAGCCATGGCCAGAACTGCTGCAAGGTATCGAATGAGTGGTGTATGAGGTAGGTAATAATACTGCAGCCTCTTTTTCCTCTCAGTCTCATATCCTGCAGGTGCCTCCTACTGGCAGATTCCCCATTGGAAGCCAAAAGGTAAGAAAACTCAGGTGGTATAGTCCACAGAGGTCAGCTACCCAGACACTGGTCAGGACAGAGAGGGGTGGAGAATGAAGCAGAACTTGGTAGGGGGAAGGAGGTGAAGTGCAACAAGTGGAAAATAACTAAAACAGCTTCTCTTCATCTTCTGGTCCTCATTATAATTGTGAATTAGTGGCTTGCAGTAGATGAAATACAAAGCAAAGATTTGTGGATAATACAGATACCAGTAATAAAGTCAAAGTCGTGAAAATCCATACGATCACAAGGCAAAATTGTACTGTCATCAGGTTTATGAACAGACTATTTATTTGTAGATAAGCAGTGACATAAGTATATTCTGTATAGTGGGGAATAATGTATAGAAGAATTTATTTTGATAGGATAGAGTTATGAAAAGAAGTTGCCCTTTATTAAGTAAAAATTGATGTAGGAGTGAAATTTTTGGAAACTTATTATAATAGAATGGACAAAGATTGAACACTGGAGAGGGGAGCCATCATGGTTCCTTCTTTGTTCTCTTTTTCTTTCAGGGAGGGGCAGAAGTGGAACAGAAAACAGCCAGATAGTTCTAGTGTGGGTCCTGCTTTGATTTCTTTTTCCTAGAGAGGGAGTTACTGTATATGGCAGAGTAGTCAGCTAGATAATATGCTGAATGTCCATGGGCTCAAGAGGAGCTGCTCTAGCAAACTGGTATTTACATTACAAAAATGAGGTATTGACCTTTCTTTCATGACCCTTTCTGTCTGGCCCCTGTGGTCAGAAGGAAAGCCAGAGGCCTTTCTGCCTCTCATTCATTTAAATGAGATGAGGTAGGAATTTTAAATTAAGGCACCTTAATATTTCAGTCATTGTTTAAAATGAAAGGCATTTATTGCTTGTGAAAGGCATTGGGCTTATTGCTACAGTAACCGAACTCCGATTCCTTCATCAGAGATACATGAGAAAAAGCTGTACAAGTCCACACTAGAGTTTTTGCCTCCACCAGTAGTTTGGCCTAATCAGTGATCTCTTTTCAGGTAACACTCTTTGATTACTAATTTGGACAGTTGTTTTGATAATATGAAAACCTGTTGGGTTTGGGAGGATCAGAAGCTTATTGTTACTATTGTTGTGTAAGTGAATTACCTTAGGCCATCACTTGAAATAGTTTCCTTGTTATTTGGTATTTACTCTCTCAGAGCAAAAGGAGCACAGTGGTTTCACTTAGGTAATCTAAATGAAATCTTTTAAATTTTTTCTTGTATAGCTATTTCTTTCCCTTCTTAGAATTGTTTTCAAATTTAAAAGAGTAATTCTTTTAAGATCCAGTCCTGATCTTTTGAAAAACTATTAAACTGAAAGAAAAATGTTTGGCTATTTTGGATTTTAGTGCTTTGTTTCCCTTACATTTAATATAAACAATATAAAATTACATTTTATAATGACCTCAAACTGTAAAGCTAGAAACATGCTGATACTTCAAAAGTAGAAAACTTAGGTCATAGCTATTCCTATTCAAAGATATTAAATCTTCATTTATGTTTTCAATTTGCAGAATGGAACTTTGAAGGAGACAGTCAATTTTGGACTTCTTCCATGTGTACTGTATTTCCATGCAAATATTGGGCAGAGTTAAAATGAATGGATATTTGTCAAGAGTTACATGATAGAGGAGAGAATTATTGTTTTATTTATCAAATTATAAGAATTCTTTTCAAAATAAATATGTCCTTTTGTTACACAAATTGTAGCCAGGTGTTAAAGAATAGAAACTATTCCAGGGTTTTATTGTTTAGGAGATTTCTGGTATTCAGTCTGGAACTTCAGTCTTTGTTACATTAGGAATCAAATTATAAAATTAAATATGATGTCATTGGTTAATGAACAACAGTATTTTCAATCTAAATTTTAAAGAAATAAGCTTTTTGGGGCTTTGTATTTACATTAACATATTTTATAGGTGGAAGTTATAACATATCACTTAATAGTTCAAAGAAATAGTCTGAGAATTAACAAATTCTGAACTATGACATGGAAAGACCCAGGATTTTAAAACTTTCCTCAAATGATTCTTATATAATTGGTTTTCAGAATCACTTTGTCTTGACCAACCTATCTGACATTTGAATTCCTGAATCATTTAGCTTGTGTTTGGTTGGGAAGCTTCGGAGGTAGTTCATTCAGTTTCATTGTTTAAGAATTTCTGGGTACTTCCTTCATGATATATAACTTAATTCCTTAATGTTTTAAAGTTCAATGAATAGTATAATGGCCGATGGTTAGTCAGGGTCATATTAAAAGCTACTTTTAAATTCATTAACTATTTGTATATAGAAAAAATACAAGTTCTACAATCCATCACTTAAAAGTTTTTGCACTTGATCATACATTTTAGAAATTTGATTAGAATCTGAAGCTTAGCTCTGAAGATTGTTTTTACGTCTCAAGTATGATGGTATTTGGAAATGGAACAAAGCTTTTCCATATTAAGTCTCAGTCTCTATTTCCTGAGACATACCTGCTTAAATAAAGTTAGGGTAATCAGGGAGTAGTAATTCTCCTCTCTAGTGTTTATATTAGAGAAAGAATATGTATAAAAGGAATGTGATTCATTATTAAACAAACAGCCTTTGGTGGTGGCTCACTGTGAGCATGGGCAGACTGAGCTATATGTGCATCTAACAGAATTTGAAATGTAAAATATTAAATCTAAGAGTACAATATGAACAGACTATCATGGAAGAGCAAAAGAGCTTTCTTTCTGTTGTAGAGACATAGGTATACAACAAGTAGGTTCCCCAAGGTGTTTACTGATCCAATTAAGGATGGAGTCAAGACTGGAAAGAAGCAAGGGTTTTATCTTAACTTTACTGGAAACATCAAAAGTGAGGGGAAGGAAAGAATAAAAGAGCAAGAGAGCCTGAGTGAAGAGTATGAGCTGTTTGTTTCCAGCCCAAGCTCTTTAAAATCTCTGAAAGTCTCACTTGTCCCAAATGGTTCCTTAGTGGAAGGAAAGAATAAAAGAGCAAGAGAGCCTGAGTGAAGAGTATGAGCTGTTTGTTTCCAGCCCAAGCTCTTTAAAATCTCTGAAAGTCTCACTTGTCTCAAATGGTTCCTTAGTGACCAGCAGTCTGGATAGCCCTGGTAAATTCTTTATTAACATCATTAAGATGAGGTGATTGGAAGCCCATTACCTGTTAACTCTATTATTGAAGAGCCAATCTTTGTCCCTAAGTGGCAGATACACATCTAGATTCCTTTGGCAAACTTGAATTCTTATTAAAGTTCTGAAGAGCACACTCTCTCTCACGAGTAATTTTGAAATACTGTGGTTTCCACTAATTACAGTGTTTTTATAATTCTTTTTGGAAGCCATTTACAAACTTCCTGTGCCATAATTCATTTCTAAAGTGAGCAAAATAATGATTGATCTTTAGATTAGTAAAACATATCCCCTTTGTGAATATAGTCAGTTCTCTATTGGAATGGAGTATAGAGTCCAAAACTGATTCATGAAAGAATTATTTATATTTCCTGTTGAAACACAGTCTGTGGGTACATTTTGGATAGATTTACCTTTTTAATCATGTTTTATTTAATTACATCTAGTATTAGTGGATTTTCTTTGATCTTACAGCAAATAATTTTTATAATTAAGGAATTTGGGGGCTACAGAGGAGAAAGGAGGAGCTAAAAAAATGCCAAAGCTAATTTACTTTATAGTTAATAAACAATGATATATTTGGTATTATTTATGTTAGACTAACAGAAGTTGAATGGTTATTTTACTGCAAGTATCTAAGAGAATCAGCACCACTAAATATTAGAGTTCTGTGAACATTAAGAATAGTTAATTTGGGCCTCCTGGGTGGTTTAAATGTCCAACTTTTGATTTCAGCCTAGGTCATGAGTTCGATCCCCACACTGGGCTCTATGCTGGGCATGGAGCTACTTAAAAAAACAAAACAAACAAACAAACAAACAAACAATAGCAGTTAATTTATTCTTTTAAGTCCTAATTGACTTTATATTGATATACTCAAAAGTTGGAAAGTATGTAGTTACTCATCTAGGTATGAGCAGTTTTTGTTGCACATATTGGGTTCCAACACTGAAGTTCTCAATCAAGCATGGGAATTAGATATAATTTATACCCTGAGACTCAAAATGGCATAGTTGAGTAGTTCCACACTCGTATCATTATGATCAGCTCAACATCTGGAATAATCAATTTCAAATGTTTCACTACTCTGAACTCTGACCAAAATTCAGATATACAGTTACAGATTTTCTTTTTAATAGTCAAGATAATTAGCAATTAAAACAATACTCTGAATAATTATTGTTTAGGATGTTTACATACTTGCCAGAATCTGCGAGATAATCTTTTATAGTAAATGTTAGTTGAACCTTTTAAAAAGATTACAACTTGGAAGATAACATTTAAAAATATTATTTAATTGCTTGGACTTAGACATTTACTCTAGAAAATGGTTAGAAAATTCTCCCTGGGATTCTTGCGATAGGGGTTTTTATGATACTATGTTTTACCCCCAGAAGATACTTCCATTTATTGCAAACTGAGCCTTCTCTTTGTTACTACTAACATTCCTTGTTGTCAGTAAAGAGAGCAAAAGTTTCCCAACTAACCCTCCCATCAGAAAACTGAAGTGACATCATCAGTGATAGTATTAAAGGGGAAAAATTTGGATTAGTTCATATTGGTTAATGCCCTGATAAAAATGAAAATTTATGAGGTAGACAGCCAAGAATCATAAAGATAAAATGTAATAACAGATTTAGAGACCATATTTTAAGAAATGAGATATGGTAACAAGAAAAAAATTGATATAATTCCTTGAAAATTTTAAAATCTAGGTTGTAAGACACAGATTGATGAGTAACGATTAAATTTAATTTTAACATAGGTTTTGTTTGTTGCTTGCTTTATTTCCTTCTACATTTTAAAAGTCATTGTAGGACTATCTGAAATGGTTACTTGTATTAAAATTTGGTATGTTAGGCATGCCTGGGTGGCTCAGTCTGTTAAGCATCTGCCTTTGGCTCAGGTTATGATCTCGGGTCCTGGGTTCGAGTCCCACATCAGGCTCCTTGCTAAGTGGAGAGCCTGCTTCTCCCTCTGTGTGCCGCTCCCCCTGTTTGAGCTTGCGTGCCCTCTCTCTCTGACAAATAAATAAAATATTTAAAAAAATTGATACAACAAAAGAAATAGTGATTTTTGCATGAGCCAGTTGTTTTTGTATTCTTCAAAGAAGGCTAGAAATTTTTTTTTCCGAATAATGCTAAAGACTGATTACATTGTGATTAAGAACTTAATTATTTAAGATGTACTTCAGCGAAAGAACTCTTATACGGATTTTATTTATTTGAGAGTGAGAGAGAGCACCTACATACGAGCATGGAGGGGAGTGGGCAGAGGGAGAGGGAGAAGCAGGCTTCCCAATGAGCAAGGGGCCCCGTGTGGAGCTCAATTCCAGGACCCTGGGATCATGACCTGAGTCAAAGGCAGATGCTTAACCAACTGAAGCACCCAGGCACCCCGCAAAAATCTTTTATATATGTGGCTGGCTGTTCTAATGGAATGTTTACATCTTGTAAGTATTTGATGAGACATAGAAGATGTTCATTGTCCTTGTCAAAAAGTTGTTACTAGGTGCACCGGGGTGGCTCAGTTGGTTGAATTAAGCCTTCGGCTCAGCTCATGATCCCAGGGTCGTGGGATCGAGCCCCACATTGGGCTCCCTGATTGGCAGGAAGCCTGCTTCTTCCACTCCCCCTGCTTGTATTCCCTCTCTCACAGTCTTTGTCAAATAAATAAATAAAATCTTTTTTAAAAAAGTTGTTATTAACTGGTGTATGAATGGTGCTATTTAGATTACAGAGAAACTCAAATGTTTTGGATGCTTACTTGTGATACTGTGTTAGGGTTAAGTAAAGAGAAAAACCAAGGCACTTCAGTCCTTCTCTCTAGGATCTTATAGCTATCAAAATAATGTCACCAAATATTTTTATAACACTTTCACATTCTTTTTTTTTTTAATGGGATATCTCTTTAAGTTAAATAGGCACAATGGAAATAGGTGGATTTTATAGAAGAGTTCATTGAGATGTATTGAGATTTAGTGAACTATTCAAGGTTGTATAGTTACAAAGACATAGTAAACAGAGCCAGAATCCAGAGCTCTTAACTCCTAGTTCAAGGAGTTACCTACTAAGAGTTCATGCAGCAGTAGTCCAGGATAGATGATTTGAAAATAAAAGAAAATTATTTAAATCACCTATTTTTTGTTAAGTGCCTATTTTGTACATGGCATTATAGCAGTTTTGTTTGATTAAAAAATGAGAAAAATCATAACTGTCCATGAAATTGTATTATACAGTGGTAATACAAATAGTAGACAAAGGTAATTTAGAATAATAAAATGAGTATATCCTGTGAAAGCTAAAAGTGCTTTTTAGGGCTAATGCAATAGAAAACTCCCTGTGTACAGGTATATAATTAAGACAGAATTTGGTGGAAATAGCCAAGGAGGTTTTATTTACATGAAGAGAGTAGCTCTGCGATTGAGAGGTCATTATTCTTGGAGTAGGATAGTATTTCACATTCACTTAAATAGGTTCACTGAACAGTCAGGATGAACAGGAGTGGCTTTAGAAACTATAGTTAAGAGGCAGTGCTAAAGCATATAATCAGAGCTAGCTGAGACCTTGGAGACTATCTAGTCCTTTCATTAATGTTATAGCTAAGGAAACTGAGTCCTAGAGTGAGTCTGAGTTACTTGCCAAAGGTCAGTCACACAGCTGGATGGGGGCAGTACTGGAATTCGATTCCTTCCAAATGCTTGGATATGAAAAAACAGTTTAAATAGATTGATAAAAGAACCTAGAAGGTGACAAATTGTGGATGTATATTGGATCTGTGAAGTAGAGTTGAGTATAGTTTTTACAGAGATGTGACTTCCATCAATCTTTGAAAGACAGGAAAGAGAACAGTTGACTAGTTTTTGGTTCCGTGGGCAGAGCAAATAAAAATAGAAGGCTGTAGTGACCCATGGAACAGTTTGAAAAGTAGAATGAGCTGCCTCATGGTACGTATAAAAATGACCTTCCCAGCAACTTCTAAGATATTTTATTAATAACAGTAATAAAGATAATAATGGTGATTATATGAGCGACAAGAACATCAGCTACCTTTTATTGACTGAATGTATATCCTGTGTCTAGGCATCATGTCAGGCATCTTAGGTATATTAGTTTCATTTAATTATTTCTCTGAAATTTAGTTTCCTCATTTACAAAATGGCATGGTAATACCAATCTCAGAGAGATTAAGGTAATTACCTTAGTGACAGAGGAAGTTGGCTATGGAATAAAAATTTGAATTCTGATTCTGTTGGAATTCCAAAGGTAGTGTTTCTCAGACTTGAGTAATGAATAGGCCCTCCTTCTAAGGGAAAAATAATTTGTTCCATACCCCATATTGACTTATTTTTATCATAAGACTACTTAACTATGTATAAATGTAAATTTCTTAAATTTATAGTTCTTAAATATTTTAAAAACTAAAAACATTAGAGTAAAAAAAAGCAAAACTTTAAAAAAATCAATAAAATTAAAATTAATGACATTAATATTAAAGTTGGAGTGTGTTTTGGCTGAAAGGAAAATACTGATTGCAAGATGAATTTGTAGCTAACTCTTATAGCACATATTTTTTGTTTGGCAAGCTTGTACTGCAGTGTGCTTTGTGCTAACTTGGTTCCCCTGCTACTTGTCTTTGTTTTGACTTCAAAATATCCCTTCAGCAATACTTCGTAGTATCTTATGATCTTCATTTGATATAGTCCCTTATTTATTGTTGATACTACCTATCTTTTCATAAGTTGTGATGAACAACTATCACTTGGTACCAATTTGATGGTTTGGAGCTCTGAAATGTCATGTCAATGTATATTTATTTTAAAAATATGGTCATCCAGGTCATGTAGGATATGTTTATGTTAATTATTTTTTAGGTTATCATCTAGAAGAACCCACAAAATTTAAGAAATCACAAACTACAAATCATAACCTCCCCTCTGGTGTTTCTACTTAAAAGTTTACACAGCACTTTCTCTCAAAACACTATGGTAGAACCATCTGGTTTCTGCAGGGTCATAGTAGAAACCTAGGAAAGCCTTGATTTCCACTTACTTTTGGTACTGCTTTCATCGAGGCCACCTCTGTTTTGCATCTCAGTTTCTATCACAACTTCTAGTTTTACCCACCAAACTATTCTCCATAGGGCCTTCTTCACTAGTGAGTTTCTTTAATATAAACTTTCAGGACTCAGCTCAGGAATCACCTCTCTCTGAAACCTTTCCTCTCTCCTTTTTCATCCCATGCATTATCATCTTTGCCTTTCTGACCCATAGAATGAATTACTTCTCTTTTCCTTTATTTCTCCTTTTTAACTCCAGAGTATCAAAGAGGCATACTTATACTTCTGTTACATTGCTTAGCACATTGTTTTGTAATCCTTAATTTTTGGATTTTCCAAATAGATTATTAGCTTCTTGAAAGTAGTGTCTGTCTTGTGCATCTTCTAACTAGCACATTGTCTGGAAGAAAGTTCTGATGATATATCTGTGATCTTGAATCATTGGTCAGTCAGTTATTATTTTAGAACTGAGGAGTCAAAAATAGGCAAGAGCAAGGTAGACATTTCCTCATCTTTCCCATTCATGTGTCTAAACTGTATACAAATTACCTAGTTAATGTAGTACTCTTTAAGCATGTAAGCAATATAATTATGGAAGTAATCTTTCCATAAAGAATTAAATGATGGCATCATTTTACTTTCTTTTTGTTTTGTTTTCTCTTGGCTAGGTGCTGTGATTGTCTCCACACCCCAGGACATTGCACTGATGGATGCACGCAAGGGTGCAGAGATGTTTCGAAAAGTCCATGTGCCTGTAAGCATTTACAGCTTCATTGTTATTATATGAAACACTCTAACTGAAGAAACAAGTCATTGAGAAATACAGTCCAAATTTTAATTTAGTTCTTGCAGAAATCTGTAGAAAAACCTACTTCATCTTTATGGTTACTTTAACAACATGCGTATAGGTGCAAACATGTATATATATTATATTAATCAAGAAAAATTCTAATTGCATTAAAATATTTTTAGAAGAATTCTGAAACATCTTTCAGGTATGAGTTTTGTGACCAAGTACTACCTCTCCAGATACTTGCAGATATTATTGACAAAAACACCCCCACATCAGTGTTTAGAAGGAGATACTTGAATAAGGCACTGATAGGAGGACAGGTGAAAACGGTGATTTTTTTCCATCTGTCTCATTCATAACTCATTCATAGCTCATCACCTTCTAAAAAATATCTAAGGATTTTCTATGCAATATGACAAAATAAAAATGTAATAGTATTAAGACAAAACACAATTAAAATCAGAAACAGAAGTGAATCTGTAAACAAACTGCAGGCCATTAAGGGACTTAAATACATGCCAGGAGTAATCCATGAATTTTCTAGCAACCATGTAGGGCCTTTATAAAACTGCCCATTTCTATAAGGTTGGACAGAGCACAGCAACTGAGACCAGAGAGGCATAAATCTCTCCTAGGTCTATATGACTATCTAGTGGCCTAGTTTAATTCAGGAATAGATTTTAGAGCTTATAGAGCAGAGTTTTTTAGACTTCAGCCATGAATTAGCTTCAGGGGTCTCATGATTCTTTGTCCCTCCTCCTTTTCCCAGTCCCCAAATGATATGTTCACTTTGAGTTTGTTTTGGTATGGAGAGAATTCATAACTTTCATTGAATTCTTCAATGAAACTGAAATGGTATGAGATCCAGTGATGCACTAGCATGAATGGACTCTCATAAATGTTTTTCTCTCAGGGGAGCATCTGAGAAGTGTAAAACAGTAGAGTAGTGGAGTTGAGATGATCCTCTTTGACAGGTATCTCTTCTCCTTGCCGGTTAGTGCAGAGCTGTAGGCATTAACACTCCATGGAGCTTTGCACTGGGAAATTGAAGTCTTAGGAAAATTGAAGAGCCCGATAAGGATAATCTGAGAGTATTGTCTTAGGAAAATTGTCTTAGGAAAATTGAAGAGCCCAATAAGGATAATCTGAGAGTATTTCCATGATCAGAAAGTATTAAAGTCCAGTCTTTATATTTGGATAAATGAGTGATAAAATCCCCATTGTATTCTCTGTTGTGAATTTTAGCTTGGAAATTTTTTTAAAGCAATGGTAACCAAATGAGCACCATAGAAAAATGTCTCAAACACATAGTTTGAGCAATGTGACTTCCTATTATGCCCTCCAAGATAAACCAGGTGCAAGTGTTACCTACCCAAATAACTAAATAAGAATATTTATATTGGATTTTAAAATATAAGTCAGCAAAAAGTTAGAGAGCTATCTGCCAAAAATTATGAGAGCAAGTGATACATAATCCTTCTTTCTAGCAGAAATTATGTAACAGGGCCAACGGTCTGTTATTGCCACTCCAAGGGCAATAGTAATCCTATCAGCATATCAGTGAAGGTTAATTTCTCATTCTGTAAGATGAAGATAGAGGCATATGTTGTTTACTTAAAAGCATTATGAAATTCTTGGGGGAAAAGTTTTTTAAAAGCAGAAACCAGGGGTTCCTGGGTGGCTCAGTGGGTTGGGGCCTCTGTCTTCAGCTCAGGTCACAGTCTCAGGGTCCTGGGATCGAGCCCTGCATCGGGCTGTCTGTGCAGCAGGTAGCCTGCTTCCTCCTCTCTCTCTGCCTCTCTGCCTACTTGTGATCTCTGTCAGCCAAATAAATAAATAAATATTTTAAAAAAAAAAAGCAGAAACCAGCACTTTTTATTCTTCACTCTGTAAATTATTATTTTGTACACCAAGAGACTATTTCAGCCAGTGTTGTCACTTGATGTGACTATGACTGTGGGGCAGGTTTTACATGCACTTTACTAGTCTATGGTCTAATGACCATAGTTGGCAAATTCAGCACATGTACCTTTAAGTCTTTAGGTTATTTTCACTTATCCACAGCACCTGATTCTTATGGCCCTGTAAGTAAAGAAGCAAACAATCTCATAATTGTTCTAACAGATTTTCCTCTACACTCAAGGATAAAGGGACAAAGGGTGAGACAGAGACTCCTATGGAACATAACAATGGGGAAGGGATGGTCACTACATTTATATTAGGCTGTTGCTAGGTGGGTGTCATTGAAAATGAAAGTTAAAGATATTAGCAAGAAATACAGCGAGGAAATATTTCACGTGAAGGATCTTGGGCTGCATAAAGCTCATAGACTAGTGCAGTATTAGGGAATGAAAGAGCTGTTTGTTTTTTTTTTGTTTTTTTTTAAAGATTTTATTTATTTATTTGACAGAGAGAAATCACAAGTAGGTAGAGAGGCAGGCAGAGAGAGAGAGGAGGAAGCAGGTTCCCTGCTGAGCAGAGAGCCTGATGCGGGACTCGATCCCAGGACCCTGAGATCATGACCTGAGCCGAAGGCAGCGGCTTAACCACTGAGCCACCCAGGCACCCTGAAAGAGCTGTTTGTAAACAGAAAGTTAATGTTGGGGTTTAAGTTTGTAGGATTGGAATGGTTCTGGGTCATGACAAAGCCCAGGGTGTGGTTGGTTATGGGTGTGTGGGGCTGAAATGGAATACAAGTGAAAGTCATCAGAAATGATGATCCTTCCAAGTTGGCTCTTTAACATTGTCCTGTATCTTTATTATAACCCTCTTTTTTTTCACCCCTATGATTCAATTATTTCTAAATAGCAAAAATTTTAAAAGGAGGTAGAATATCTTAATCATCTCTTAAACCTGCAGAACAAGATAGGTGCTCAGTAATCTTTGCAAGTGAATGAGAGAACTTTCCAGCAATGAGTTCTGTAAACAATTGGACAACCATGGTGCATTGTAAAGGGAATCCTGGCTGTGAGTGCGATGTGGATTTGATTATTTCTGAGATCTTTCTGGCATTTAAGAGCCTTGGAGTCTAAGTAATGGCAGAGCATTTTAAATTAGAAAGTGTGCCATAAATGCAAAGGAGTAATATTATGCTTTGTTTATACCACTTCATTTTTTTCCTGGTTTTTAGTCTTGCTTTCTGTTTTTGCCCCTTTTGAAGTGCATTAGTTACCATGGAAACAGTGATGTCATTGAAATTCATTGGTATGGACAGCTTAGTAATGTCTACAAGAACATTTTAAAGTTGATTTAAATGGTTTCTTAAAATTAAAGGCTTGGGGTGCCTATGTGGCTCAATTGGTTAAGAATCTGTCTTTAGCACAGGTCATGACCCCAGGGCCCTGGGATCCAGCCCCACAAAGGGCTCCCTTCTCAGCAGGGAGTCTGCTTCTCCCTCTGCCCCTCCCCCCACTCATGTGCTCTCTCTTTCACTCACTCACTCTCACAAATAAATACATAAAATCTTGAAAAAAAAAACAAACAAACCCTCGAGGCTTGGATAGGTGAAGGAGAAGAAGAGATAACTGTGAAATTCTTTGTTCTCTGCCTGAAATCATATCAGCTCTGCCAAATCCTGGATTATCTCAGTTTTTGTAGATAGACTGTTTTTTTTTAAATAATAAATTTTATTCAATCTTACACATTTTGAACGGTGGATACTTCTTGCCTTATGTCATTTTTACCCATTTTTATTGCTTCTTCTACAGTGGAGGCCCAGGTACCTCAATTTGGAGCTCTTCTACCATTTGAACTTGTAGAGTTACAGGGATTTCACTATCCAGCCCTGACTCCTTGGGCAGGCAGTCTCCTTCCCAGCTCCTGATAAATATATTGAAGTATTAAAGTATATTTCCCCTCTTATTCCTTCTGTACATAAGGATCCCTTAGTTAATTTTAATTCAGTAAGTAGTTTATTTTACAAATATATATATTTACTCCTACTGAGTGCCTTCTATAAGGAAAATACTGTGATAAGGTCCCTTATTGATTAGAAAAAAAAAGAAGACAAATGAAGCCTTTTTTGCCAAGTACCTTATCATCCTGTAAACTAGCTCTATTATGGTGAAGGGGTTCTGAATTCTGAAGAACACAAGACATTTCTTCTTTGGGCTATTAAAGTAGGGCTTTCATGGAAAAGTCATGATTTTTTTCATGTCCATGTTATTTTGCATATCCTGGTCCCTTTGCTGATAGGCCATTGTTAGCTTGGGAACTCAGATTCATGTTTCAAATCCCTGTGCAGGCATTGCTTTCTCTAGGAAGCTTTTATCAAACTCCCAAAAAAGGTTAATCTTTTCTCTGAACTACTTGAACATATTTATGGTTTGGCTCTCCACAGAAGAAGTAAGTTCTGGAGGGCAAGAAAAATGCCTTAACTATTCTTTTTTTTTTTTTTTTTAAGATTTTATTTATTTATTTGACAGATAGAGATCACAAGTAGGCAGAGAGGCAGGCAGAGAGAGAGGAGGAAACAGGCTCCCTGCTGAGCAGAGAGCCCGATGTGGGGCTTGATCCCACAACTTGGGATCATGACCCAAGCAGAAGGCAGAGGCTTTAACCCACTGAGCCATCCTTAAATGTTCAGTTACCTGGTGTATAGCAGACATATGATAAATACTTATCATATAGACATTTGACCTGGTATATAATGCCAGCCACAATCTGTTGTCTTTATCCCCAACTCACAGGCCACTCTGCCTTGCATTCTGTCAGCAAGACTGATCATTTTCTTCTTGTAGATTCCCACAAAGTTTCTTTCTTTGTGGCCTCGAGCATGCTGTTTCTCCACATGAAAGCCCTTTACCCTCATTTTTCACTTGGTAGCTCCTTTGTATCCTTTGCTACTTAGATTAAATCATTCTTTTTCTGAGAGACTATTAACCAGGTGAACTCGTTCTAGTGTGTGATCTAGTAACACTCTATTTTCCTTTTTGTAACTGTTTAACCAGGTGAACTCGTTCTAGTGTGTGATCTAGTAACACTCTATTTTCCTTTTTGTAACTGTTTTCATATTTGTCAGTACTTTGATTTTTACTACCGCATTTGTAGTACCATGAACACTCTGTGCCAAGAACATATAGCTCTCAACTAAATATACACAGAATGAATGAATGGAGTTGGATTTTCATAGTTCTATCAGAGGACGAGAATAGGGACAGAATTTAGTCTGAAAAGAATCAGGAGATCACAAGTTGTGTTCGAGATTGTTCAGTTTGTCAATAGTTGAAGTTGCATGTTTCATTGTGGCTCTGCTAGGCCCAGGTTTGGTAGAGCTTCAACCAGCTGAGGATTTGAACTTGCTTCTTGAGAATTTTAGAGGAGTCCATAAATAATGTTGGTTGGGAAATAGACTTAATTAGAATAGAGCTTTAAAAATATTTAATTTGGTAGAAATGAATAGAAAGGACAGGAGCCAGGAGAGTTAAAGCATTAAGGAAGTATTTGCAATGGCCAGAGTTACACAGCAGGTTGTGACCCACCAATAAGCCATGAAACCAATACAGTGAAAGATGAAGCCAAAGGTTTTAGAATTCTTATTTTAAGATTATCTATTTATTTGTTTGTTTGTTTATGACAGAGAGAGAGCAAGCGCACAATAGCAGAGGAAGAGGGAGAAGCAAACTCTCTTCTGAGTAGGCAGCCTGATGTGGGACTTGATCCCAGGACCCCAGGATCATGGCCTGAGTTGAAGGCAGATTGTCGCTCTCGCCAGCAAGAACAACACGGAGACACGCGTGGAGGCAAACTTCTTTAATGGCTTCTTTTTATCTTCTTCCCCCTCTGGCGCAGCACAGCACGCAGCTCCCACCGCCCCGCTCGGGCGTCCCCGCCGCCTCCAGGGCCGCGCGCCGCGCCTCGGCGGTGGGCGCCGCCATGGTCGGGCTGCGGCCCCATCCGGCCGGCGGGCCTGGCTCCCGGCGGGCCCGCCCCTCTACAAGTACATTCAAGCATATATACACCGGCAGCTTAACCCGCCTAGCCAATCACCGCAGTGCTCATGCACCTCCCGCGTGAGTGGACCTAAATGAACAGCCAATCATATTCAGTCCCTTACAGCTCTTATAGTAGGCCTCCTGTACTGGCTCCCGACACAAATGTTTAACCGACTGAGCCACCCAGGCTCCCCAAAACCAAAGGTTTTAAACAATATTAGGGTAGATTGCTCTTAGGAAGACAAAGTGTTATTTCATAAAGATTTGGTCTCAGTTGTACATATATATAAGTATGCATTTATATTGGATCAAGATTTAAAATACTTCTCTTATGGTAAGACAGATTTTTTTTTAAATTAAATTTTTATTTTTTATTAACATATAATGTATGATTAGTTCCAGGGGTATAGGTCTGTGGATCGCCAGGTTTATGCACTTCACAGCACTCACCATAGCACATACCCTTTCCAATGTCCATAACCCAACCACCCTCTCCCTACCCCCCTTCCCCCAGCAACCCTCAGTTTGTTCTGTGAGATTGAGTCTCTTATAATTTGTCTCCCTTCCAATCCCATCCTGTTTCATTTTTTCCTTCCATATCCCCCAAATCCCCCACATTGCCTCTCAAATTCTTCATATCAGGGAGATCATGTGATAATTTTCTTTCTCTGATTGACTTATTTTGCTCAGCATAATACCCTCTAGTTCCATCCACATTATTGCAAATGGCAAGATTTCATTTCTTTTGATGGCTGTATAGTATTCCATTGTACATATATACCACATCTTCTTTATCCATTCATCTGTTGATGGACATCTAGGTTCTTTCCATAGGTTGGCTATTGTGGACATTGCTGCTGTAAACATTCGGGTGCATGTGCCCCTTCCGATCACTATGTTTGTATCTTTAGGGTAAATACCCAGTAATGCAATTGCTGGGTCATAAGGTAGCTCTATTTTCAACTTTTTGAGGAACGTCCATGCTGTTTTCCAGAGTAGTTGTACCAGCTTGCATTCCCACCAACAGCGTAGGAGGGTTCCCCTTTCTCTGCATCCTTGCCAGCATCTGTCATTTCCTGACTTGTTAATTTTAGCCATTCTGACTGGTGTGAGGTGGTATCTCATTGTGGTTTTGATTTGTATTTCCCTGATGCTGAGTGATGTGGAGCACTTTTTCATGTGTCTTTGGCCATCTGGATGTCTTCTTTGCAGAAATGTCTGTTCATGTCCTCTGCCCATTTCTAGATTGGATTATTTGTTCTTTGGGTGTTGAGCTTGATAAGTTCTTGATAAATCTTGGTAGATTTTGGATACTAGTCTTTTATCTGATATGTCATTTTCAAATATCTTCTCCTATTCTGTCAGTTGTCTTTTGGTTTTGTTGACTATTTACTTTGCTATGCAAAAGCTGTTGATCTTGATGAAATCCCAATAGTTCATTTTTGCCCTTGCTTCCCTTGCTTTTGGCGATGTTCCTAGGAAGACGTTGCTGCGGCTGAGGTCAAGGAGGTTGCTGTCTGTGTTCTCCTCAAGGATTTTGATGGATTCCTTTCTCACATTGAGGTCCTTCATCCATTTTGAGTCTATTTTTGTGTGTGGTATAAGGAAATGGTCCAGTTTCATTTTTGTGCATGTGGCACAAAAATGCACAGAAATAAGTTGCATTTTGATTTTCCCAACACCATTTGTTGAAGAGACTGTCTTTTTTTCCATTGGTCATTCTTTCCTGCTTTATCGAAGATTAATTAACCATAGAGTTGAGGGTCTATTTCTGGGCTCTCTATTCTGTTCCATTGATCTATGTGTCTATTTTTGTGCCAGTACCATACTGTCTTGATGATGACAGCTTTATAATAGAGCTTGAGGTCTGGAATTGTGATGCCACTAATGTTGGCTTTCTTTTTCAACATTCCTCTGGCTATTCGAGGTCTTTTCTGGTTCTATATAAATTTTAAGATTATTTTTTCCATTTCTTTGAAAAAAATGGATGGTATTTTGATAGGGATTGCATTAAACATATGGATTGCTTTAGGTAGCGTAAACATTTTCACAATATTTGTTCTTCCAATCCATGAGCATGAAACATTTTTCCATTTCTTTGTGTCTTCCTCAATTTCTTTCATGAGTACTTTATAGTTTTCTGAGTATAGTTTCTTTGCCTCTTTGGTTAGATTTATTCCTAGGTACCTTATGGATTTGGGTGCAATTGTAAATGGGATTGACTCCCAAATTTCTCTTTCTTCTGTCTTGTTATTGGTGTATAGAAATGCAACTTATTTCTGTGCATTGATTTTATATCCTGACACTTTACTGAATTCCTGTACAAGTTCTAGCAGATTTGGAGTGGAATCTTTTGGGTTTTCCACATAAAGTATCATACCATCTGCAAAGAGTGATAGTTTGACTTCTTCTTTGCTGATTTGGATGCCTTTAATTTCTTTTTGTTTTCTGATTGCTGAGGCTAGGACTTCTAGTACTATGTTGAATAGTAATGGTGATAATGGACATCCTTGCTGTGTTCCTGACCTTAGCAGAAAAGCTCTGTTTTTCCTCCATTGAGAATGATATTTGCTGTGGGTTTTTCATAGATGGCTTTGGTGATATTAAGGTATGTACCCTATACTTTGAAGAGTTTTGATCAAGAAAGGATGCTGTGGGACGCCTGGGTGGCTCAGTGGGTTAAAGCCTCTGCCTTCGGCTCAGGTCATGATCCCAGAGTCCTGGGATTGAGCCACACATCAGGCTCTCTGCTCAGCAGGGAGCCTCCTTCCCCCTCTCTCTCTCTGCCTGCCTCTCTGCTTACTTGTGATCTCTGTCAAATAAATAAATAAAAATCTTTAAAAAAAATAGAAAGGATGCTGTACTTTGTCAAATGCTTTTTCAGCATTTATTGAGAGTATCATATGGTTCTTATTCTTTCTTTTATTAATGTAGTGTATCACATTGGTTGATTTGTGGATGTTTTGGGAAATTTTTTTTTAAAGATTTTATTTATTTATTCGACAGAGAGTTCACAAGTAAGCAGAGAGGCAGGCAGAGAGAGGGGAAGGGAAGTAGGCTCCCCGCTGAGCAGAGGGCCCAATACGGGACTCAATCCCAGGACCCCGAGATCATGACCTGAACGGAAGTCAGTGGCTTAACCCACTGAGCCACCCAGGCTCCCTGTTTTGGGAAACTTTTGGTGACTGCTTCAAGCTCCTTGCTGGTTATGGGTCTGTTCAGATTTTCTATTTCTTCCTGGTTCAGTTTTGGTAATTTTTGTGTCTCTAGGAAAGCATCCATTTCTTCCAGATAGTCAAATTTGGGGGCATATAGTTGCTCATAGTATGTTCTTATAATTGTTTGTACTTCTTTGGTGTTGGTTGTGATCTGTCCTCTCTCATTCATGATTTTATTTATTTAGGTCCTTCCTATTTTGTTTTTGGTAAGTCTGGCCAGGGGTTTATCAGTCTTATTAATTCTTTCAAAGAACCAGCTCCTAGTTTCATTGATGGGTTCTATTGTTTTTTTGGTTTCTATTTCTGCTCTGATCTTTATTATTTCTCTTCTCCTGCTGGGTTTAGGCTTTCTTTGCTGTTCTTTCTCCAGCTCCTTTAGGTGTAGGGTTAGGTTGTGTACTTGAGACCTTTCTTGTTTCTTGAGAAAGGCTTGTATCACTGTATACTTTCCTCCCAGGACTGCCTTTTCTGCGTCCCACAGATTTTGAACAATGTGCTTTCATCATCATTTGTTTCCATAATTTCCTGGTTGACCCATTCATTCTTTAGTAGGATGCTCTTTAGCCTCCATGTATTTGTGGTCTTTCCAAATTCCTCTACCTGCAGAGCATTGTGGTCTAAAAGTATGCAAGGAATGATCCCAATCTTTTGGTACCAGTTGAGAACTGATTTGTGATGCAGAATGTGATCTATTCTGGAGACTATTCCATGTGCACTAGAGAAGAATGTGTATTCTGTTGCTTTGGGATGGAATGCTCTGAATATATCTGTGATGTCCATCTGCTCCAGTGTGTCATTTAAGGCCTTTTTTCCTTGTTGACCTTTTGCTTGGATGATCTGTCCATTTCAGTGAGAGGGATGTTAAAGTCGCCTACTATTATTGTGTTATTGCCGATGTGTTTCTTTAATTTTGTTAATTGGTTTATATAGTTGGATGCTCCCATATTAGGGGCATAGATATTTAAAATTGTTAGATCTTCTTGTTGGACACACCCTTTGAGTGTGATAGAGTGTCCTATTTCATCTCTTATTATCGTCTTTGGCTTAAAATCTAATTTATCTGATATGAGGATTGCCACCCCAGCTTCTTTTAATGTCCATTAGCATAGTAAATTGTTTTCCACCTCCTCACTTTAAATCTGGAGGTGTCTTTGGGTCTAAAATGAGTTTCTTGTAGACAGCATATTGATCGGTTTTGTTTTTTTATCCATTCTGATACTCTCTGTCTTTTGATTGGGGCATTTAGTCCATTAACATTCAGAGTAACTATTGAGAGATATGAATTTAGTGCCATTGTATTGCCTGTAAGGTGACTGTTACTGTATATTGTCTCTGATTCCTTTCTGGTCTACTACTTTGAGGCTCTCTCTTTGCTTAGAGAACCCTTTCAGTATTTCGGGTAGAGCTGGTTTGGCACTTGCAACTTCTTTTAGTTTTTGTTTGTCCTGGAAGCTTTTTGTGTCTCCTTCTATTTTCAATGATAGCCTAGCTGGATATAGTATTCTTGGCTGCAAATTTTTCTCAGTGCTCTGAATATATCATGCCAGTTCTTTCTGGCCTGCCAGGTCTCTGTGGATAAGTCTGCTGCCAATCTAATATTTTTACCTTTGTATGCTACAGACTTTTTGTCCCAAGCTGCTTTCAGGATTTTCTCTTTGTCACTGAGACTTGTAAGTTTTACTATTAGATCACAGGGTGTGGACCTATTCGTACTGATTTTGAGGGGGTTCTCTCCACCTTCTGGATTTTGATGCTTGGTCCCTTTGCCATATTAGAGAAATTCTCCACAATAATTCACTCCAATATACCTTCTGCTCCTCTCTCTCTTTCTTCTTCTTCTGGAATCCCAATTATTCTAATATTGTTTCATCTTATGATATCACTTATCTCTCGAATTCTCCCCTCATGGTCCAGTAGTTGTTTGTCTCTCTTTTGCTCAGCTTCTTTATTCTCCACAATTTTGTCTTCTATATCACTAATTCTCTCTTCTGCCTCATTTATCCTAGCAGTAAGAGCCTCCATTTTGTTACACCTCATTAATAGCTTTCTTGATTTTAGCTTGGTTAGATTTTAGTTCTTTTCTTTCTCCAGAAAGGCTTTTATTTCTCCAGACAGGGTTTTTCTAACATCTTCCATGCCTTTTTCGAACCCAGCTAGCACCTTGAGAATTGTCATTCTGAACGCTAAATCTGACATATTACCAATGTCCTTATTGATTGGGTCCCTAGCTTTCGGTACTGCCTCTTATTCTTTTTTGTGTGTGTGTGGTGACTTTTTCTGCCTTGTCATTTTATCTAGATAAGAATATAAGAACGAGAGAATAAAAAAATAAAAGAGTTGCAAAGACCCCAGAAAAATGTGCGTTAACCAAATCAGAAGTGACCCCAGATGTTGGGGAGAAGAAAGCGGGTAAAAAGAAGTTAAAAGAAAATAAATTACAAATAAATTAATTGAAATAAATAAATTAATTAAAATAAATTAATTAAATTAAAATAAAATAAATAAAAATTATATATATATAGTATATATAATAAAAATTTTATATATATATATTAGACTGGTGAATGGAACAGAGCCACTCACTTGATTTGGGGTGTATTTTGGTCTCTTAGAAGAAACTACCTCCCAAGATTTTAAAGAAAGAAAAACATATATATACAAAAATAAGGGTAAATACAATGAAGGATGAAATATGACTATAAAGATGAAAATTTTTATTTTTTTTTAAGAATAAAAATAAATTTTTTAATAAATAAAATTTTTTTAAAGATTTTTATTTATTTACATGACAGAGAGAGATCACAAGCAGGCAGAGAGAGAGGAAGGGAAGCAGGCTCCCCGCTGAGCAGAGAGCCCGATGTGGGATTCAATCCTAGGATCCGAGATCACAACCTGAGCCGAAGGCAGAGGCTTTAATCCACTGAGCCACACGGGCCCCCCTGTAAAGATGAAAATTTTTTTAAAAATTTAAAAAAGGAGTTGATAAGGTAAGTTGGTTGGGAAAAGAAAGACAAAGAAAGTGGAGAGAATTTGCTCAAGCTGGAGACTAGAACAAAGCCCTGTGCTAGATTTAGGGTATATTTTGATCTATTAGAAGTTGTATTCCAAAATTTTTCAGAACAAAACACCCTATATGTATACAAAAAATAAAGTTAGATACAATGAAGGATAAAATATGACTATAATAATGAAGGTTCAAAAAGATTTTTTTTTAAAAAGTATTTTATTTATTTATTTGAGAGAGAGAGATCACAAGTAGGCAGAGAGGCGGGCAGAGAGAGAGGGGAAAGCAGGCTCCTCCGTGAGAAGAGAGCCCGATGTGGGGCTCGATCCCAGGACCCTGAGAACATGACCTGGGCTGAAGGCAGAGGCTTAACCCACTGAGCCACCCAGGCGCCCCTCAAAAAGATTTTTTTAAGAAGAGTATTGTTAAGATAAACTAGTTAAAAAAACGTTAAAAATAGGAGAGAGTAAAAGTTAAAATGAATATGAAAAATATGAATATAAAAGAAATATGAAAAAGATGTGAAAGAATATGAAAAAAAGTTTTAAAATTTAATTAACTTTGCAAGACTAAAGAATCATGAATTCCATGTTTTGCTTTCCCCTCCTCTGGAATTCTGCTATTCTCCTTGATTGGTGAGCTTGGTCTTGGCTGGATGTTCTTGCTGATCTTCTGGGGGAGGAGCCTGTTGCTGTGATTCTCAAATGCCTTTGCCTGAGGCAGAATTGCACTGTCCTTGCCAGGGGCCAGTCTAAGCAATCTGCTGGCCAGATCCTTTGTTCCCTGAATGCTTTTTGTAGAGCTCTTTCAGAAAGTGGTCAATTTTCTGTTTCTAGAATTGCTGCTCTTCTTCTCTTCTATCTCTTATGGCTCCAAGAGGCCCCGCCAGATACACACTCCCACACACATGCTATGGTGCTCCCTGGACTCTGCTATGGATATGGCCTCTTTAAAGCTCAGAGAAGGATGATTTATATGCTTTCAAACAGATTGATGGCCTATTCACCTCAGTCTCATATTTGATCAATACAGGGATGCCTGCCCACTCTTGGTATCTGCTCAGGTTCTGATCTCAAAGGTCCTGAGACTGAGCTCCCTCCGCACTTAGCAGGGAGGCTGCTTGGGCTCCTCTCCCTCTGCCTACAGTTTTAATAATTTGGAAAAACACTGGTGTAGGTGATGTGAGGAAGAGTTTGATCTAGAATAACAGCATTGAAGATGGAAAGGGGAATAAATGTAGTTGGCATTTTGAAGGAAGAATTGACAGCTTGGCAATTGATTACATAGGGTGGGGTGGTTAGAAAAAAAAATGGCAGAAATCTAAGAGATTTTGAGAGTTAGGCTGCCATTAATAAATCTACCAGGAGCTAGTTTTTTGCTCAGGATGATGGTGAGGTAGAAATAAGAGGCTAGATTCTCAGTCACAGATTCCTGCCCTTATTCTCTACGAAGGTTGTGATTTAAAACTGTTTGGCAAGGAAGAGACTAGTAGAGAAAATGATTTGGTGTTGGCCTTTTTAGTACTATTCAGATCACATGATATATGTGACCATCCCTTCTCCTCACAAAACCAGATTTATTAATCTGTATATTTGTAGCCTCTTTTACACAGATTGATTTTTTTCTTAGCACTGGGAGAGGTATATTCTTTAATATATGTATAACCTCTTTTATGGTTGCAAATTAAATTGCTTTAGAAATTTTATAATTATTTTTTAAGCAATAGGGTGCTACTTACAGAGACATTTTTACATAGTGGTAAAGAGAATGAGCTAAGAAGTCTGAATGCTATAGTTTGAATCCTAGCTCTTTCACTTTGTAGCTGTAGGACCTACTCAGGTTATTTAATTCATAATGCGGGAATTATAGTACTGTTTCCTTCAGAAGTTTGAGGGGAGAAATAAATGAGATAATGCCCACAAAGGGCTTAGCACAGTGTTTGACACAGGCTGACCAACCAATGTCAATGTAACTAATGTTGTTTATCATAATTACTTTTAGAATGTTATCATGAATCAGATAAATTTGTAATTCATAGATATTTTTGCATTTGGCCTACATATTTTGACTAGTTCCTTTTTTGCTAATAAGAATTTTAATAAGAAATTGTTAAAAATTTAGATGAATATTGTCTTTGAGATTTCCTTATTCCATGAGTACTTCACTTGAGCCTAAACCATTCTCTTCATACAGATTAAATTGCTAAAGTTATATAGAGTCAAAATTATTTAAAATTTGCATTATTAAAAAAATTTTTTAAATAAAATTTACATTATTTAATACAGTTCATTACTGTCACAAATAAACCTCAAAATATACAATGATGCAAATACAATAGCAGTTTATTTCTTACTCATGGGACAGTACTCAGAGATGAACAGGTGATCAGAGTGGTCTTCTTCCAGGAAGTTATTTAGGCCACTATAGCCTCTGCCATGTTCAAAATGAGTTCTAAGCCCACCTTTGGGGCTATTCTCATTTGAACCAGCCAGAAGGGAAAGATAGCATAGAGGCATGCTTATGGAAATTTTTATGGACCAGACATACATATGTGTGTGTACATGTTTCACTAAAACTCAGTCATGTGGTCACTTGTCACTGTTCTCGAGGAGCCCAAGAAATGTAGGTTAGATCTGTGCCAAGCAAGATGAGACCATGGACTTAGGTCAACAGCTACCTGTCTGCTATAGTTGACCTGGAAACAAAGTATAGATTGTAATAGATAGATAGATAGATAGATAGATTGATTGATTGATTTTAGTATAAATTTGCTTACCATTAGGTTCTGACTGTCTAGATGGGCAAGTGAGACAGGAAATGGGTGGATTGAAAAATGGGGAGGAGTTAAGGGGCCATAGGTTTTGATAGTCAAGAGAGGTATAATGAATGTGTTTTAGGTAAGGGGAGTTCCATGGACAGGAGAAGGAAGTGAAGTCTAAAGCCTCCTATATTGCAGTAGTTAGTATGAAGAGGGTTCAAATTAGTCCTTCCTTTATAACTGTGCTCTTAATTACTGTGCTAAATTGCCCTACTAAACTGTATTGACTCATCATTGTTTCAGACAACCTAGTTCTAAGGACAAAATCCTGGAGTCCATTTACTTGTCTTTCTTGGTGACTTCCACATACAAACCAATGACTCAGCTGGTTTGAATTTTGGCTATGTTATTTATTAACTGTGTGATCTAGAGCAAATAATATACATTCAATGTTTTGTGATCCATTTCATTGGTCCTTTTGGCAATTCAATGAGATTATACATATGTATATTCAAATTATATCAAAATAATACCATATGTATATATGGTATTATAAGGGTGGCTCTGAATGTTATTGTTCTAGTGTTAGATTTTAGGAGTCATTATTACAGAGATCATCATTTGTTGTAAACCCTCATTTTGAGATTCAGGATATAAAGAAGTTGAATTGTACCTCAAGGACCCACAACTATTTAATTGGTTCCTGAAAGGAACATGAATGTAAGGTTTCCCCACTTATTGTTCTTTCTGTGCCAGACTACTTCTTCTAAAAGAGAAAACAAGCCACCCATCTCATTTTTAAAAAAATATAATATTTGGGAGCACCTGGGTGAACAAGACAGTTAAGCATCCAACCTTGATTTCGGCTTAGGTGGTGATCTCAGGGTCACGGAATGGAGCCCCGCTGCAGACTTCCAAGTGCAGAGTCTCCTTGGGACTTCTCTCTCCCTCTCTCTCTGCTCTTCTCCGCTATGCTCACTCAAACTATCTCTCTCTAAAGTAAATGAAAATAAGTCTCTAAAAAAATTATATTTGTACACTTGTTTCAGGAAATATAATAAAAACTGGTTCAATGCTAATGGTGAACTGAATAGCACTTAAGAATCTAATCTATTTCAGTTATTGTTATTCATTCTCTATTTAACAATCAATTTCTCCTCATTTTTTCTTAAATCATAGTTTTTAATGCTTGTGACAATTTCCAACCAGCAAGAATTTAACCTGATTGTAACCTTGAGAAATTGGATTAAATAGTAGCCTGAAAATCTTACTTGTTACTTACCTGAATCTGAATTTAAAATACCAAGAAGAAATAAAAATTGGGGCCTTTTGAGCTTGCTTAATTCAGTTGGACACAAAAATCCAATATTTCAGAGCAACATTGATATTTCAAGAGAGTCAATTTTTTAAAAGTTAATAAAAGAAGTACCCTTCTGAGGCAACGATGGATTGGAATAACATAAAAATAACACATAAAAGGTTTGTGGTGGCTGATGTTAAGCAGGCATGTAGCATTTACTTTCAGTATACAAATAGCAGAAGAAAAAGAGATAAGGATCTTATACATTTTTTTCCTCTGAAATTTTTTTCTATTTTGACACAAAAAAAGGATCTTATATTTTGATGAGACATTTAAAAAAATGATTGAGCATGCTTACAGCTGCATCTCAATGGTATTATGTAAATTAAGCTCTAGCAAAGCATCTGCTTTCTAATGTTTCTACTATGAAAGATATACGTAATAGCTCTATAATAAACAGCTTAAGAACACATAAAGTATTCATACAGTATAAAGCTGTGGCCGGGAGGACAGTAGAGGATGGTATGGACATGAACGCTTTCCTGTTTAAAAGAATTTTTTTTGAATAAAATTGTCATATGGATATTCTAATGTTCTTTCTTATTTTATTAACTGCTCCTGTTCAAAACTCATTGATTATAGAACTCTACTCTTAAAAACTAGCATAGTGTTTTCTAATCTTTTTAATACTCGAGGTTCTTTTCTGAATTTTCTTCCAGCTAACCCTGTTGTTTCAAAAAGTTGTCTACCACATACTCTGCATATGTTAATAAGTAATTTGTTCTCTTTTTCTAATTAATCAGATAAATATGTGTGTCATCACACTCAGTTGATGTAATTTCAACTAAAAGCAAAGAAACTTGACAGTTTGTCTTTCCTATATAGTCTTGAAGGTAAAGGTTTCATGTTCCTTCAATTTTTAAAAGTACTCATAAATCACTGATCCTCATAAATGTTTTTGTTCATCTTTAGGACCTTGAAACAACATAAAATTAAGGGGAACTACCAAAATCGGTTCTATGGTCACTCTTTAGTTGTCTGCAACAGTGCTTTCCAATTGAAATGTAATGCAAGTCACAAATGTGATGTAAAAATTTTTAGTACCCATGTTTTAAAATGTAGGGAAAAACCCAGATGACCTTAATTTTAATAATATACTAGTGTAATCAATATCAAAGTTGAGAACCTATCAACAAAGGAATTCTATTGAAAAACTAGGAGTTCTTATAATTCAATAAGAAGACCTATATACAATGGAAAAAATAGACAAGAGAACTGAACACTTTACAGAGGAGAATATACAAATGATCAATAAACATGTAAAAATATGCTCAACTTCTTTAATAATTATGGCAATGCAAATTAAAATCTCAGGACAGAGGATGGGCCCAATGTCAGGAAGAAAGAGGACCAACTGGAATATACCTGCAGTCCTGCAAATTTCTTTCCCCACCTCTAACCAAAGGAAACTATAGAGTGTAATGCCTATGGCTTCACTTCCACCTCCTAAAACTTGTGTCATTTTACTTTTAGGGAACTTTAACGAGGAGCTATAAAGGAAGAAAGTCTCTAGGAAATACAATTCCCAGTATAAACAGATTAATGATTTGAACAGTCCAGCACAATGAGATACCACTATCTGCTCACCATACTTGAGAAAATAAAATCGATGTGATTTGCAACAATGTGGATGGAACTAGAGGGTATTATGCTAAACAAAAAAGTCAGTCAGAGAAACACAGTTATCATATGATCTCATTCATGTGGAATTTAAGAAACAAAACAGAGGATCATAGGGAAGAGAGTTAAAAATAATAAAACAACAAAATCAGGGGGAGACAAACCGTAAGAGATTCTTAACTGCAGGAAACAAGCTAAGATTTGCTGGAGGGGAGAAGGGAGGAGGTTGGGTAGCTGGGTGATATTAAGGAGGGCACTTGAAGTAATGAGGACTGAGTGTTATAACTGATGAATCACTAAATTCTGCTTCTGAAACTAATAATACAGTATATATTAATTAAATTGAATTGAAATAAGTTTTCATTTTCCTAAATGGTTTTACCAGTTTAAAATCGTTGTACCAGTTTGCATTCGGCTGAAACTAAGAATTTTACTTGCTCTGTGTCCTCACCATGATTTGGTATTTGATGTTGTTGCTGTCTTATAGACATTCCACTGTTCTAATCAGGTCTTAAGAATGAATGCGTGGCATCTCATTGTGGTTTTAATTTGCATTTCTCTGATGATTAATGAAGTTTGAAAACTTTATTTTCAAGTTTATTTGTCTTTAAGGAGTGCCTGTTAAGTCTTGCCCATTTTAAAAAAATTTCTGATGTTCTCTTATTGGCTTGTAGAGTTCTTTATATATTCCAGATAAAAGCCCTTTGTCATGGATGTGTATTATAAATCCCATCTCCTGCTTTATAGCTTGTCTTTTCACTGTCTAAATTGTGTCTTCCAACTAAGTTACTAATTTTAATGTAGCCAGTTTAACAAAATAATTTTTTAATTTATGTTTAGTGCTTTTTGTCCTGCTGGAAAAATTTCACACTGCTCACACCATAACTCAGCCATGCTGGTCTTTCAGTTCCTTGAAGGAGACTTGTACCCCTACTTCTTCCTTGAGAGTTTCCCTCCTTTTCTCCTAATTTTTACCTGCTTTTTCTTTAACTTTTAGGTTACATATTTCCTGAAGGAACTCCTCTGTGACTCTAAGGATAGATACGGGTTTCTCTGTTCTATGCTCTCATAATCCTCTGTGCTTTGCTTCCAGAGAAGCTCTTCCATCTTCAAAGTAGATTTTTGAACTATTAATTGTTCAGTCCGCTTCTCTAATTAGTGTGCAAGCTCCAGGAGGGCAAGAATCAAGTCTGTTTTGCTTACCTCTGTATGCTACTCCTTTTGTTTAGCTCAGTTACTGGCATGTAATAGGAGCTTATTAAATATTGAGTTTGCTTATAGTTTTATGTTTGTGACATTTTGTAGTCTATATAGAGAACATGACTGAGACATTTATATAGGCCATGGAGAACAATAATAAGATATTGATAATAAGTTAATCATGTAAGTTGAAAATACAGTCTTGCCCCATACCCTCCTATGTCTTGGGGAGTCCAAGAGATTCTGGAGTAGAGATGCTTTTCCTATTCTCTTTGGATTAGAATATACCCTCACCTACATTTTCACAATATTCAAGTGTTTTCCCTTTTCCCATTTCTTGAGTGATATTTTTATGTTTAAGTTGAAAGCTGTACAGTGAGGGGAGTATATCACATTTAACATAAATGGCAGTAAAACTGCCCAAGCAATGGGTGTATGATATAGACATACTGAATAAACAAATAAGGGGTTGTGATCGTTAGCTATGTTTTCTGCTGGCTTTTTGGAGATGGTATTGAATTACCAAAGTACAATATGATTTATTTTTTATAATACTTTGCATCAGCAAAAGATATATTAGATGCATGGAAAATGCTTAGCTACAAATTTATGTCCCTCACAATTTGTCTTCATTTGCCTTATGTTCTGGGAAACTTTAGTCTGTTCAGTTTCCCTTTTCAGAAAGAATAAGAAATTTTCTTGTCTGTATGGTTCATTGTGGATTGTCAGTGCTATTCTTCATTTAAAATGCAAATGTTCTAACAGAAATCTCCTATAATGATGATCTTTTTGGTGGAGTTGATAAGATGATAGAGACATATTATCTCTAAGCCTTTGATAATTGTGTTCCTTATTTTTATTCTAGAAGAGACTCACTGCTTTTCATTAATAAGAAAATGGGATTAAAAGAAACATGAATAAGGATTATATTTGCAGAGCCTATTTATTCAGCACATGTTTATAAAGTATCTATTTTGTTCCAGAAGCTAATGAAACTCAGAGATGGATACTTTCTATAAGACTTTAAATTTTTGTTTCAAATGATAGCATTCTGATAAGAGTTGAATTTTAGTGTTTTGCTAGCTGTGTTCTTTTTCTCAGCAATGGAATGAGGGTGACAAAATACCCATCTCATAAAGTTTTTGATAGGAGTAAATAAGATAGTTCACCTAAAACACTTATCCGGTGCCTGGTGTATAATAAGCACTCAGTATTTGTTAGCTGTCATTTATCATGAGACTTCATTCACAATAGCCTCTTTTCCATTTTTTTTCTCCCTGCGTCTTTCTGCTTATTTTTTCTGTATCGTTATCAGAGCTAAGTTTCTGAAATACAGATCTGATTGTGTAATATTACCTCTTAGGACCATCTTTTCAACTTGAAAAACCTTTCCTGGACCATCTTTTCAACTTTAAAAATCTTTTGTGGTTTTCTGTTGTCACAAGAAGAAAATCATGAGTGCCATTTAGCACCTTGCCATTGGACCCTGACCTCCCTTATCAAGCCAGCTTCTGCCTTTGCCCCCCAAGAGCGTGCAGCCCAAATAAGCCATGTGCAGTTATATTTCACTGTCTTGTGTTCCACTTTCTGCCTAGAATTCCTGCCTCAACCCTCTCACCCTCAACCCAATGAAACAATTCTGGGTAATATGGGCAGCTCAGAGATATCTCTTGTTCTTCCCAGACAGAATTTTTCTTATCCCTGTCATTTCATTATCTTTAGCATTTATCACATTACTAAAGTTAATTACATGTGCCTTGCTCTCCCACTAGTTTGTGAGTTCTCTTTAAAGCAGAGACCGTAACTTATTTATGACTGTATCACTAGAACCCAGTGGGCACTCAGTAAAAACTTGTTGAAATAATGGATTAAAGGAGAAGTGAGATGGGGGAAATAGGAGGGGGAGACAAACCATGAGAGACTGTGGACTCTGAGAAACAAACTGAGGGTTTTGGAGAGGAGGGGGTGGGGAGTTGGGTGAGCCTGGTGGTGGGTATTCAGGAGGGTACATATTGCTTGGAGCACTGGGTGTGGTGCATAAACAATGAATTTTGGAACACTGAAAAGAAATAAAATAGAAAAAAATTTGGTTTAATTTTGTTTTAATTTCAGTGGTTTTTGTTATTCTAGATCCTGGGCCTTGTCCAAAATATGAGTGTTTTCCAGTGTCCAAAATGTAAACAGAAAACTCATATTTTTGGTGCTGATGGTGCAAGAAGACTAGCACGGACTCTTGATCTTGATGTTCTAGGTAAGACCACAGGATATTCCTTGCAAAGGAAATGGCAGAAAGGAAGGTGGGGATAAAGCATGGTGATGAAGAATGACTCAGAAAACGATGAATTGTCTTCAGTTTGTGCTTTAAATTAAGATAGTATTGGGAGTTGTATGTTTTAACCTTCCTTTGCTTTTTATAATACTTCATTAGTAGAAGGCTTTTTGAAGAGGAGGTTTGTTCTGCCAATTATAACTTTTGCTGTAGGTAAAAACTGCCTGTATTTTGAATTCGAGAAGAGTTTCATGGTTTGAGTACTGTAATTGAAGTCCTTATTTTAAATAATGGTCATTGGTTGTTTGCTAAGGGGACACATCTTTCAGTATAAAGAGGTATATGAAAACACCTGGTTAATATGTTGTAGCAACCTTTCTAAGTTTCAGTTCTTGGTATATATGAAAAAATGCCTGTCTGAGAAGTTCTGAACTTGTCACTCCTTTTGTTCTAGAAAGATAATGTCTTCTGTTTTCTGTAATCTCTTTATATGTTTTTGGTCCAAAAGATATGGCACCTGAAATACACATTATATGTACTGTTTATGTTACTGAATTGAGGGATTAATTAGTGTTGTAAGAAGTAAAATCAGGTGGGGCGCCTGGGTGGCTCAGTGGGTTAAGCCGCTGCCATCGGCTCAGGTCATGATCTCAGAGTCCTGGGATCGAGTCCCGCATCGGGCTCTCTGCTCAGCAGAGAGCCTGCTTCCCTCTCTCTCTCTACCTGCCTCTCCATCTACTTGTGATTTCTCTCTGTCAAATAAATAAATAAAAATCTTAAAAAAAAAAAAAAAGAAGTAAAATCAGGTGTTAAGTGAGCAAAACACAGATTTTAAGTAAAACATAATTCTTTAACAATCCACAGGCAACTTAATGGACGTTTTAGGAAACGTGTTGATATTTTCCTTTTGAATGAGTTTCTGTTCTGGGCAAAGGCAGATGTTAGATGCTGAATAAGGGAGGAAGAGAGTGAATTATTAGTTTTAGGTAGTTAACAATTAAGATCCCTTAGAGATCAGGGAATTTCAAAACATTCTTGATTATAATTAAATTTCTAAAAGTTGATGTTAAATGTGTTATTGTTATTATGCATTTGTACTGTAGCAGCCACCACAGTACCAGGTGAATACTAATGATATATTTTGATACATTGCTATAATTATAGCCACTAATTATATTCTGCAACTGTTTTTTATTTAACTAACCTAGAAAGTTCAATTTCCCAAATCTGCGTAATAACAACAGATTGACATTCACTTATGTAATAAAGTAAATGTGTAATTATAATGGCATTATTGAATTTTACTGACAATATTATAATTCCCTGATTTATAAATGGGTGGTATGATATCGTAAATCACTTATTTTGAATTTGAAATATATCTCATAGAGAAACAATTTCACATATGGAAGTTCCATTTTAATCAACAGCTCACAAATGTTTAGTTACCCTAAAAATGTGTCAGAAACACTGAATACTGATCACAAAAAACAGATAGTGCTTATAGGTTGTTGTATCTAATAGTGTTCTGGGAAAAATAATTCAGTGTTCCAATACAGGGCACATCTCTTCCTTTTAATGCAGTCATGGGGCTCAGTGAGACCTCCCATGATCTGGAGCAGGGGCTCCAATAACAAAGAGGCTGGAGGCAGGAAGGAGGAACTGAAGTCAGGGTAAGAGCTCTTCCAGTTATGGCCTTATGGCTGGTTGAATTCCCCAGGAACCCTTATATGTCCTTTACTGACTCCCTGGCTGCCTTTTAATTTACTTAAATACACTGGGCTATATTTAAAAAATTATTTGGTAAAATGGCTGTCAGAACTTTCTCGGTATTACCTACAAGGACAGATTATGCATAGTCATTATGTCTCTGAAATATGCCCTTGCTTCCTTCAGACCTAGCCCCTCAAAGATAATTTAAAGGCCAGGCTGCACTTTACTCACTCTACATATCTTTATTCCTTTTTGTCCCTCTCTGTTAAATAGCTGTTAGCCCATTACCAGTCTCACTATGGTGTGCCACCTGTTTTCTAAAAAGGTTTTCGTCTTTCTTCATCAATTCTTCTTTGCTTATAGATAGGATTATGAGTCTCTAGAAGGCAGAAACTATATTGAGAGGTGACTATATATAAAGAAAACAGTTTTGCTTTTTTTCCTTCCATGATTGTGGTAGAACTGGAACCATTCAGGATTCGTTAGTATGATGGCATAAATCAAGGAAAAAGCTTTATGGGTTTCTAAGAATTTTCTTTAACATATTTTTCCATATCCCTGTGACAGTTTCTTGCACTCTTAAATTGATATATAGAATAGACATCAGATTTACTGAAAAGCTAATCTTTTAGTGACTACAGAAATATTCAGGTATTTTGTCATTGGCTATTGACATTTAGGAAAGATTTAAAGAACTGATTAAGACAAAATAATTTGCTGACAAGAGAAGAATGAATTATGTACTTTATAATATAACTTGTAATAGATTTTTAATTTTGTAGCATATATTTCTGCTTTATTTATCTAGCCTGGCCTGGTGCTGCTGACTTACTTATATAAACACACATGTATGTTTCAGTAATGCTTGCATGGATTTGGAGTGGTTCTAGGAATGCTCAGTATCATGACAAGTCAACTTTTCTACTTATGACTCCATTTACTGCATTTTAAGTCTAAATCTTTTGAAAGGCTTCATTTGTAAAGGGGTGGTAGAGTCAATTGTATGATGGATCAGAGCATTTTTCCCCTAAATTCTACCACCTAATAGTAACACAGGAAAGACACACCACCTTTTCAACCTCAAGTGTGTATAAAGGAGGTTCTTAAATACTTCCTGAGATCTCATCTGGTTCACAAGTTTTATGTAATGCTATAAAGATCGATACATGATAAAAGAAAAATAGTTCCATTGGATAAAGAGAAAGGTAGTGGAGATAACAGATCTGCCTTACTTTTCAGCAGTTCTCTTAACTCACTCATCTGCCAATATCAGGAAGATAATTTTGTTACACTTTTTTTTTTGATGAATTTGTCTCCCCATCTTTTTTGTCTCATTTCCTCTTATTGCTTGGTATGATGTGTCTATATCAGATATTACCGAGAGAAATACTTCTGCAAATGTCTTCCAAGCCATTTCTTGCTGGAAGACCTCTAGCAAAGAATAAATCAGAGGCCTTATCCCTTGATCCGCTGCCATATAGCTTTCATATATACATAACACAATCCTCGAACTACCCTCCAATGAAATACGTTGGCCCTAATTTTCATTTGAAATTCCTTTTTCAGAGATTTAGCAACTTAAAGATAGTCATAGTTCAAGTTGACTTGAATGAATTTAATTTAAACTTGTTTTTTTGTGTTTTTTTTTCTGAAGTTCAAATAGTGAAATTCCAAATGCCTATGTAAACTTTTGTAGTATTAATGGATGTCTGGTGGGCTCTTTTAGGAGACATTCCCTTACATCTTAATATAAGGGAAACTTCAGATACAGGCCAGCCGATTGTGTTTTCACAGCCTGATAGTGATGAGGTAAGTGATGTTTTTATATATGTATTTTAGTGTTTTTTTTACAGGATATATATATACTTTCTGATATTTACAAAGAAAATTGGGAATATCCAGTTTATTTGCAATGCATTTTTAAACAAAGATAAGTTAATTTATTTAAAGCATCTTTAAATAACTATTTTATATCATAAGTATATCAGTGCTTGCTCTGAATTATTATCTGAACAAGTTTACCTGCAAAGGCCTATCACCTAGCCAGTTTTCTCATGAAGAACACAAATAATGAGTGTTTATCAAATTCTTATTTTTCTGGCTAGCAGTATCTAAATACCCAAGATTACCATATTTCAGTATTAGACGTTCATCTGATTGTTAGGAGAAGGAAAACTGATGTAAGAAAGTATTGAGTTGGGGGCACCTGGATGAGGCAGTTGATTGAGCATCCCAGTTGGCTTCAACTCAGGTCATGATCTTGGGGTCGTGAGATAGAGCCTCGTATCAGGCTCCACACTCAGTGCATGGTCTGCTTGAAATTTTCTCTCCCTTTTCCTCTGCCTCTCCCGCTCATGCTGTTTTTCTAAAGTAAATAAACCTTAAAAAAAAAAAGAAAGAAAGAAAGAAAAGAAAGTGTTAAGTTGGATATAAGGAAGTTGTTTTATGCATTAGAGATGGGATTTTCACTACATATATTTTAATAAATATGATTGAGGAGGTAAGGTCAAAACTGGTTGTGTTTCATGAGCCAACGTCATTGGAGATATAGTTGATAGATTTTCAAGACTGCTGAAGCTTTATGACTTTAAGAATAAAATCTTTTATTTTACTCTCTTTTTTAGATAGGAATAAAATTAATTATATGTATTTCTTCTGTCCTAAGTAACACTTGCTATATAAGCTAGAAGCTCAGCTATCATCTAGATGCATCAGCTTTGATGTAGTTTTTGTGCTTCTTTGCTGAAAAGCCCCAGTCAGCCTTCTTACTGTTATTCCTTTTTGTTTTTCCTTAGCTCATGGGTTTACCTTTATAGTACTATTATTTTGGCTATCCGTAACTACTACTACTTTCATTCCTTCCTTCCCTTCTCAAATCTTGTGTGAACTGGAAAATAAAAGAGCTGAGGTTGGTTAAAGCTAAAAATAAAGTAAGGGTAAAAATGATGGTTACCCTATGAACACCAATCTTGGATAAGTAAAGTACCTTCATTTAGAATTCTTTCTTTCAGGGGCCCAAGATCTTTTCCCTTTCTTCAAAGTCCACAGTTATGGTGTAGGTGATTAAGTTGCTGGGGATATGATCTCTGAGGAAGAGTATAATGTGTAGCACTTATCATTGTGTTTCTTTTCTCTGACTTACAGGTAGTAAATGTTAAATTTCCTTTTCAGTCTTTTCTTAGAAATCTCCCAGATAAGCAAAAACTGTAACCCTTTGTTATTCTCATAATTAGTCTGGCAACCCAGCTACCATAGGTGTACTTTATGTAGTGGATGAAAGTTGTATGAAATTCGAGTGTGTTTTAATTACATACTTGTAAAAAAACATATTTTATTTATTTGACAGAGAGAGATCACAAGTAGGCAAAGAGGCAGGCACAGAGAGGGGGGAAAGCGGGCTCCCCGCCAGGCAGAGAACCCAATGGGGGGCTTGATCCCAGGACCCCAAGGTCATGACCCAAGCCGAAGGCAGAGGCTTAACCCACTCAGCCACCCAAGAGCCTCTAATGACATACTTCTTTTTTTTTTTTTTAAGATTTTATTTATTTATTTCACAGACAGGCAGAAATCACAAGTAGGCAGAGAGGCAGGCAGAGAGAGGAAGGGAAGCAGGCTCCCTGGTCGGCTTGATGCAGGGCTTGATCCCAGAAACCTGGGATCATGACCTGAGCCTAAGGCAGAGGCTTTAACCCACTGGGCCACCCAGACACCCCCCTAATTACATACTTTTAAATACCTCCAAAGAATAGACTAAAGACATTCTATGGTGATTTCTTATAGAATACTTACTAAATTATATCAATTACGAGTTTAGATTTTTAAGTATTTTCTCCACCTATCCATTATTACTTTTTTCTTTGAGATTTCTGAAAAGAAGTAAAAGGAATGTAATAAAAGAGAAAACATAAAGCAACCATCAAAAGATAATGTGATTTAAAACTCTAAACAGTAGTGTCTGTGTAGTTTTTTGGAGTTAAGTTTTTTTAATCTCATTTACATTTGCATAAACATTAGACCTACTATTTTACTGTTGCTCACTGACATTTATGAGAATGAGGACAGCCTAACCCTTTGTAGCTTGTGCTAGGTTTGATTTGGTGAGGTCTTGGCAAGAGTAGTGAGAATTTCGTGTTCCACATTGTCAACCTTAAATATGAAAACTTCTGAGCAATTTTAAGACTTAGGCATGGCCATGAAAAGAAAAAAAACAATGCTTATTCTGTTTCCATGGAAATTATTACTTCCTACTCTTAGATTGCAGACATTCATTATTAGTAATCATCCTCCTAATAATAATAGCAATTACAGTGTAACAGATGCTGTCAGACATTTTACTTACATAATTTTATGCTCACAACAATTTAATGCAATGTATAAATAGTCCCCATTTTACACACGAGGAAACTGAGGTACAGGGGACTTAAATAATTTTCCCAAGGTTATAGAACAGATAAATGATAAAATGTGATTAATAGACAAGGGTTTTCCTTGCAAACATTGGCGTCTTTCCATTATATCACCTCCCAGGTCTTAGGTTTGATTTCTTTAATTTGTTTTAAAAGGTAGTACAATACTTGGGTGCAGTAAATACATTATTTTATTTGATTCTCTTAACACATTTGTGAGATACGTATAATAATTTCCATTTTTCAGGTGAACAAGCAAAGGTTCATTTACAATAAAGAACTGTCCAAGATAGTGCTAGAGGCTATTTCCCCTCAGTTTTGACAGCGTACTCTATGTATTCTCTTATGAATGCAGTACTTCACTTCCTAATAAACTGCAGGATTAGTTTGGTGTCTGTGATGTACATTTAGACTAGCTTTCGGTTCGCCTCCTGTTCATATCACAGGATCCTTCTGTTTACTCTTGTGATGAATCTTGCCTCTTGATAAACTTTTTCTTTCCCTTTTACCCTATGAACACCAACAGAAATACGCTCACAGGAGCTAGTCACAGCCCTCTCAGCAAATTCTGTTGTTGTTTGTGGAAGCTTAATATCGATTCTACTTACATGTCTTCATTTAAAGAATAAAGTTTATACTTTTCAACATTATAAACTTCTGTGAAAGTTAATGGGACTGAACAAATAAAATTGTCAATCATTGGCCTCTTAGATGAACACTTTTTATTGTTTGCTTTTAGGGGTTGACCTACAAGTAAAATTATTAATTAGTAAAGGTTTCATTTTTAGCTTTTTGTTTTCTAACTCCACCTTCTCCGTTTTCTATCACTCCCTTCTCCCAACCCCAGATTCCAGGACTGTCACTCTCTGCACAGCCCATCTTTTAAAATTAGGCAACAGGCACTTCATTCTCCCAGGAACATTTAACTTTGAGTGGACACAAATACTATAGTAATAGTGATTAATTTCAAATATGATTTATGCTGAATTTAAGGCATCTTCAGAAAAGTTGTAAGGAGCTACTGCACCAATTAAAAAGTACCAGCAAGCTGCTGCCTCCTCAGTCATTGGGCAAAATCTTCTGAACATGTGCACTGCTAACAAAAGGGGAGTAATTGAAACTCCAAATATAGTAGTGTATAATAGCCAGAGAAAGCCACAGAGGAGGGGAGAGGAAGTGGACATTTAGGATTCAGAACTCTTAAATCCAGTAGCATTGCCTCTTGTTGGTGTGATTATAATTGCTAATTTAACTTTATCTATCTTTTGCCTTTACTTGAGTCCAGGACACAGTGGTGGAACCATGATTGACTAATAATTTTGTGGTTTCATCCTTTTGTTATCAAATAAAAGTTCTTAATATTGGCATACAGAAAGGTGTGCTATAAGGTATTCTTGGTAAAGACTTTCAATGTAATGTGGAAGCTTTATTATCTTTATTATCTTAGAACTTCTAAATTATTACCTTATGATGTTAATATGAAATGATTGTATATGATAAAGTAGAACTTCAGATATTTAAAAATAAAGACAAAGGAAAAAGTTCTTTATAAAACTTCTTGCATTTTGATTGCCATCCCTTTCCTTTAACTTGTTAATATACAGCAGACAAATGGGATCCAGCTGTCTTATCTGTGCTTCTGGATGGCCCAATAAAAGATCTTGAATAGAAGTGTTATTCTGTGTATATTTGAGGTGATGAAAGAGAGAGTATTAACAGTTTGAGAAATCTAAATCATATTTTTTACATATGATACACATATTTGCCTTTTTGCTAGTTATGGATTAGACAAATTCATAGGTACCTTTCCTTAGCCCAGGAGAAGTACCTGTGGGTACATGTTCATATGAACTCTTCAGTGAGATTGTAAATTACCTGAGGATGTAACAGTGATAATAGCAGCTACTAACTGTTTGCTTCTTTTGTGCCAGTACTGAACATACTTTATTATTACTTAATACTCCCCCAAATGCTTGAGATAGATACTATTACTTTCGCCATTTTAGAGATGTGGAAACTGAGTCTTAGAAGGGTTAAATTAAGTAACTTGCCTAAGGCCTCATAGCTAATAAGTGATGGAGCTAAGATTTTAAACCATGCTTGTCTGACATCAGAGCCTCAACTCTTCACAAGTGAGCTATTCTGCCTTCCTTTTGTATCATTACATCCCACAGATTCCCAAAACAGTAACTTGCATATGATAAGAACCAAAATGTATTTGTTGAAATGATACTGCATTGGCTGAAAAAATTCAATATCAACAGTTTTGTAGAAATTGAAACTGAAACTAAGCACTTTCGGTGGTTTCTTAGCAAATGACAGTCTAATCAGTACTTTGAGTGTGATATATTGAAAGTTTAAGCTTGGAGACAGTCCATTAAAAAACAAAGGTTAAATGTAGCAAATTTGATTATTCTGGAATCATTCATCTCTTTTTGTAGTCTGATAGGTTTATGACTGTGATTTACCATAAGTAAGAATTTAAAGATGATAGAATGATGGCCTTCTGTCAGCTTGCCTTAGTGAACTTTACATTTTCATCACAAAAATTTTAGACTTAATCACTCAGAAAAGCTACTAGGAGATAAAAGGTATTTACAAAGATGCCTGGGTAAAAATCAGCACACTAGATTTAAGAGAAATATTTATTTACAAAGTATTTCCATTTTTACACAAAACAGTTGTTTCTGTTAAGTATAGCAGAGAGTGAAACCATTTTTAGATAAAGCATTCTGTTTAAAATTGTTTGTACTTTGGATTTACTGTTTAATATGTAGTAGAAGGATCTAAGCTTTGGAGTTAGATGGACCCAGGTTTGAATGTTTGCCAGCTTACTGACTTTGTGACCTTGAGCAAACAACTCCCAGTTGTGTGCTTTATCCAAGTCCAGTTGATGACGCTTGTTTTACATAAGTGAGATTACTTATACAAAGTATTTGGTAGAGTAGGTATTAGATAAAAACAATTAAGGCTTTATTCATATTTCGAGAACTATTCTTTTTTTTTCTTTAATGAACTCATAGGTGAGATTTTAGCACTTTTCTGATAAGATAAAGCATAATTCAGCTGTTAGGGCTCAAGTATGGTTTTTAAAAGTGAAAATGTGTGAAACACGCTTGAAACATCTTCAAGTCTGGGTAAACAAACCTCAGATTGTTCTTTTATCATGCAGAGTCAGAGTTGGTCAGCCTAGGTTTGAAGACCAGCTCATCCCATATTAACTGTAATGCTTTGGGCAAGACCATTCACCTTTCTGGTTCTTGGTTTCCTTATCTTTAAGTGGGGTTAATGACAGAATTTATCCCTTAGGGTAGCTGCAAGTTTAAATGAAACAGTACTTGGTAGATACTAAGTACTCAAGTAAATTTTAGCTATTATCAGAATAGTAGATGTAGTAGTAGTAAGAGTAGTAGCAGTGGTGGTGGCAGTAGTACATGCAAAACTCCAAGTATGTAAATGTAGAAATTAATGGTTTTAGAAGATCTTACTATTGTGTCTTACAGATACTTTTTATAGATAAGATAGGGAAAATAGGTAATATTTACAATTGCAATTGTCTGGAGCTTCTAAGATGCAGATGTCATGATCATTGATCTGACTGGGCCATGTAGGCTTTGGCTTAGTTTGTGGTGCACAGTGGCTTGGGGGTTGCTCTTAGTATTCAGCTGCATAAGGACCCCACAGAAGAAGGGTGTAACAACTGACCCCAGGAATTCTTTGATGGAATCCAAAATTCAGCAAGTGAAGAAGCCTATGAGGTGCTCACTGCTGATACTGGATGCCATTCTCAGAGAGATAAGGAAGGTGCTTTCCAAGGATAAACCATAGAGTGGTAATAAACAGTTCTATTTAAAATTACTAACAGCTCTTATGCCAAAGAAGTTTTGACAGTATCTAACTCAAGATATCAATTTGTCAGAAGAGGAAGATAAAATTTTTCTACAACTATACTGGATTGCTGGTTTGCTGAAATGGGAATTAGAGCTTAAAAACAGTAATTGCTGGTATTAAATATTTTTTCAGAAAGTCACCTTGTAAGTATTTGCCCAATAAAGAATCTAAAATTCTTTCTACCCTTTCACACCTTCAGTGTACACAACAGCATCCTCTTGCTGCTGAATTTCTTCATCTCACTCAGCCTTTTCCCTATTCCATTCAGGAGACAGCTCTGGCAGACAGTTCATGAGTTATTTGATGTCTGCTGGGGAGAAGTACAGAACAAATGAATCTCTTCTTTTCCAGGCCAAAGCTTACCTAAGGATCGCTGCAGAAGTGGTAAAAAGATTGCCACCACCTCTAGAGTGAGTGCCCCAAGTGGTCTGGAAATTTGCCTGGTGCTTAACAATAAGAAGACTTTCGGAAATCAGCGATGTGGTGATGAAACCTACAGGAATTATAGCAATCATAATTGTTTTCTTCTATTTCTAAGGAAATAATGTCTTATTTTCAGATTTAATTTGCTAAGCAATGACTCACAAATAAAATTTTTATATATTGATGCTAACTGCTACATTTAGGAATTTTTCTGAAAGCTGATGTGTACCAACTGCACAGAACTGCATTTATTTTAATGAACATCCCCTAGGAGAATCATGAGTTTGTGTTAGAAGCCCAGGCTTCCATTCAAGAAAGAAGGTGCTCTTTTTGTGGGACTACAGAGTTAGTCATTTAAAGGATTTACTAAATTTGTGTGCTGATATGACTATGATGCTCTCCATCAGTCAGTTGGGTCTAGATTTAAATTTTGCTTTGGGCTATCTTGGATACATTCTTAATATAAATAAACCTCTGTTTCATCTGGACCAGGCTTTACCCTAGACTTACTAAATATAATCTGCAGGGGTGGACCTGGACATGTATATTTTTTAACAAGATTATAATGATTTTGATGATCTGATTATGATGGAAATAGAATAATAGGAAACAATTTATCAAGTATTTTCTTGTCATTAGAGTTAATCTTCCATTCATATGAGTGAGGTACTATTGTTATCTCCACTGCATAGAGGACAAAACAGGTATGGGTGTGTTAAGTGTCTTGCTAAAGGTTACTATTCCAGCAAGCGATGGAGCTGGAATTTGAACTTGGGCAGTGGGATACTGGATCCTTCCTTTTTTATACCAAGGAGCATATATTTATTTCAAAAGAGAAATGTGGTATTCAGCACAATCTCCCTTGTCCTCTTTTAGGAGCATTTCATGGAGTTTGTGTTTCAAATGCTATGCTTTGAAAAACATTTATTTTACTAATGGAGGCTCAGAGAAATTCAGGGGGCTTCCCAAGGTCAGGTAGCAAGATAGTTACAAAATTGCAAGTACTGATAAGAATCATTGGTTGATAAAGAACCAGTCTATGATCTTTGGCAAATACCTTTACATCTTTTGCTTTGCCTCTGACTTAAATAGCCAGAAAATTAGGCAAAGAGTTACATGTCATTATAAACATGTTTTCACACACTTATATTCACATAAAAAAAAAAAAACTGAACATGATTGTTCATGGAATTTTTATTTGTAATAACTAAAAACAACCCAGAGTTTTTCTATGGGCAAGTAGTAAGACAAACTGTGATAAATCCATACTGTGGAATATTAGTCTGCAGTATGAAAGAACAAACTATGGATACATGTAACAACAACAGTGAATTCAGAGAATTATGCTGAATGAAAAAGCCAATCCTAAAAGGTTTTATACCATATGGCTCCATTTATGGAACATTCTTGAAATGACAAAAATTATAGAAATGGAGAACAGATTAGTGGTTTCCAGAATTTAAGGGGGGAGGGTTGCTAGGGAGAGAATTATGCATGGCTATAAAAGGGCAACATAAAGAATCCTTGTGATGATGGAAATGTGTTCTCTATTGTCACTGTGTCAATGTCAGTATCTTGGGAGCTATTGTACTGTAGTTTTGCAAGATGTTATTATTGGAGGAAATTGGGTAAAAGGGCAAAATGGAATCTGCATTATTTCTTACAACTGCATGTGAATCTACAGTTGCCTCAACATAAAAATAAAAGTTTAGGGGGTGCCTGGGTGACTCAGCTGTTAAGCGGCTGGCTCCTGACATGATCACAAGATCGTGGGATCAAGCCCCACATGGGACTCCCTGCTTTGTGGGAAGCCTGCTTTCCCCTCTCCTACTCACCCTGCTTGTGTTCCCTCTCTCACTGTGTCTCTGTCAAATAAGTAAAATAAAATCTTTAAAAATAAATAAATAAGTGGATGAATGAATGAATGAATGTTTAATTAAATAAACACATGCTGCTGTGTCTGAATTGAAATGACTTGCGCCAAATTATCCATGCTAATTAAAATCATGAATAGAAGTATTTGTGAATACACAGTAATCAACCTTCATCACTGTTAGAAGGAAATAATGACTTTAAGTTGTAGATATATATTTGTGTTTTTACATTTTTTTCAGACAAGGCTGATATAAATAATCATTGAGCACTTTTTTTTTTTTATTTTTATTTATTTATTTTTTTTTTTAAAGATTTTTTTTTTTTTTAATTTATTTATTTGACAGACAGAGATCACAAGTAGGCAGAGAGGCAGGCAGAGAGAGAGAGGAGGAGGAAGCAGGCTCTCCGCAGAGCAGACAGCCCGATGCGGGGCTCGATCCCAGGACCCTGGGATCATGACCTGAGCCGAAAGCAGAGGCTTTAACCCACTGAGCCACCCAGGCGCCCCAATCATTGAGCACTTCTAAATAACAAAAAGCATTTACTTGAACTAGGCATAACTTTACCTAGAAAAAAAATGATTTAAAGAAGCTCCAGAGACAATAAAAGTTGTGTGCCAATTTAATACATCTCATAGGGAAATGGCAAAGGTCTTTTTTTTTTTTTTTCATAAATATACGACTTCGAAAAGAGCTTCATGTAAAATCGCCTGCCCTCTTCTCCTTTACCCTTGCCTACAAGTCTCTGCAGATTCTTCCAAGAAAGGCACTGAAAAGATGGTGGTTGGATTATATATACAGGTTCATAAGTAGAAGAAGAAAAAGTAACAATAAGAGCAAGAATGAAGCTTATTCTAAAATTTAGCCTATGGCTGCCTTTGCTAAGCTTCAAAGAGCTGACTTTAAAGATAGACACAGCTAGTCTGCCTGTTGTTAGGGATAGTATTTATTCCTTATTCTTCACATTTCCATAGAATGTAGAGAATTTCCATTCCATTCTCCAGGAGGCAAAGGCAAGCTGCCCCACTCTCTTCATGCCAGGGAAGGAGGAGTGATGCATCTTATGGGTAAATTTCTACCTGTCTGAATTTCTTTGATTTCAACCAAATCCTGAGCTTTCTAAGGCAGGCTGCAGGGAAACTTGTCCATCTCAGCCTTGGACTTGGGTGTGCAAGTCCATCTAGGTAGCCCACTGTGGTCACATATCCTCTAATCCAGCTTTTTGTCAGTAAGGTAGCTAATATTATTTACCTTTATCTGAATTCTGTGTTTCTCAGTTATAAACAGGGGAAGAATTCCACCCCCCCCCCCACCAACCTCCACATTCCAAAAACATACCAAATATCTTTCTACAAAAGTACATTAGAGGGCGCCTGGGTGGCTCAGTGGGTTAAGCCGCTGCCTTCGGCTCAGGTCATGATCTCAGGGTCCTGGGATCGAGTCCCGCATCGGGCTCCCTGCTCGGCGGGGGGGCCTGCTTCCCTTCCTCTCTCTCTGCCTGCCTCTCTGCCTACTTGTGATTTCTCTCAGTCAAATAAATAAATAAAATCTTTAAAAAAAAAAAAGTACATTAGAGTTCAGATACTTATATCACTCCATCGGAAACACTTCTAATAAAAAAATAAGTTCACAAAAGCCAGAAGCTTTGTGGGGTAGGGGGAAGTGGGAAGAGGCTATAATGAAGTATTATACACACACACACACACACACACACACACACAGAGTAAAGCATGGGAGACATAAATATATAGGTCAGTTGTCTACAAAGTGGACACCCAGGTAACTACCAACCAGGTTAAGAAGTAAACCAGCACTGACATCACAGAAGCCTCAGTATTTTCTCTCACAATTGTTGTGCTCTCCTTCCCTTACAAAAATAACCATATACTGATATCTTACTACCTAAGCTTATACCCTTCAACATTATAGTCTCGTCTATTTTTTGCAATTTATATTAAATGGAGTTATACAGTATTTTGCTGTATATTAATGATTTTTATTTTGCCCTATATTAACTGCTCTATATTGTTTCTGAGTTCCACATCTACTATTGCATATAGCAGTTTTTCATATTATTTCTTATAGAACATTACATTGTTTGAATATACCCAACTCACCTGGTCCACTGTAGATGGATATTTGGATTGATTCCAATGTTTTATCCTTACAAATAGTGCTGCTTTGCACATTCTTGTACATATTTTCTTGGTATTTCATACTTAAATTTCCATTGTTATTTCTGGGAGTGGGATTATTGGTAGTTGTTTAGTTGGTATCTCGTTGTGGTTTTAACTTTGCATTTACTGGTTACAGATGAAGTTGAGTACCTTTACATGTATTTATTGGCTAATTAGATTTCCTCTTTTGTATACTGTCCAGTCACATCTCTTGCCCATTTTTCTATGTTTTTGGTGTGTTTATGAATCCTTGTCAGTTCTGTGTTGCAGATATCTTTCACACTCTATTTTGATTTGTCTGTCACTTTCTTAATGTTGTCATTTTGACAATCAATCTTAATTTTAACATGTTCAAATTTTTTATTTTCCTTTATGATTATTGATTTTTGTGCAGTGCCCCAAGGCAATGAAAATATTATCCTATGTTAATTTCTAGAAGTTTTAACATTGTTTTGCTTTCTACATTTAGTTCTATAATCCACTTGGAATTATTTTTTGGTTATTAGATTGAGATAGCCTTTAAGCATTTTGTGGGCTTTTTATTTCTTGTGGCTATCTAATTGTCCACTGAGACAGTCCTTTTCCTCTACTTTTCTGCAGTACCACCTTTGTTGTAAATTAAATGTCTCTCTTTCTATGGTTCTGTTTCTGGACTTTTATTCTGAACCATTGGTTTATTTGTCTGCCTTTGCACCAATAACTCACTGTTTTGTTTATCATTACCTTGTTCTTCAAAAATGTTTTGGCAATTCTTGATTTTTTTCATTTTTATATAAATTTTAGGGCCAGCTTGTGACATTCAAAACAACATCAAACTACTGGAGGGTCTCAATTTTGCTGAGGTTGGAGAAGATTAGGAAGAGCATCATACAAGAAAAAACTGTATGATCTACAAAATCATAATTTTTCTTAAACCCACCAGAGATCCTAACAGCCAAGTCATCTGAAATGTATGAAAAGACAGATCCCTTCAAGGAGCAACAGGATGCAGGTATACCTTTGGCAAAACACAGAAGAAAAAGATGACAAACTCCCTGTAATAGCAGGTAGGAAAAATCCAGTGAAAATTTTTTAACAAATTGCTAACAACTGAGTGTGGAATAACAGAGTAACTAGCACACCTGGAAGCTGCTATTGGAGGGGAGTTTGCACCCACTCATAGGTTTTTCTCTGTGGACCTCACAGGGTGCCCAAGAGAAGACTTGAACATGGGACAAGGGACTAGTGAAAGCCTTGAGTAGTACAGGCCTGGAGAAGGAGAGTAGCTGATGCTTTGAGAAAAACACAAAATCTTTCCTGACTTTCCTTTCCTATAAAACAAACACCAGTAAGTCACTAGGGGACGGTAGTAAAACTGTCCTCAGATGAAGACACATTATGACTGTAGGAGAGGAAATAGAAAACCCTCCAGTCATCGGGGAGAACAGGAAGTCATCTTAACCCTGGCCACTAAAGACATCCTATCATTGAGGGGAGGGTTGGCATCACTGAGGAAGCCCATTCACCAAGATTCAGGGACATAGGTCTTATCTGAGCTAAGGCTAGATCAAGACAACAGAGAATACCCTGCCCCACAGCAAGCTAGCAAACACTAAGTATAATATATTAGCAGTATCCACTGGTGGAGGAGGGGTAAAGACTATGAATAGAGAGATTAAAAGCTAAGAGTGGAGGAACCCATCCTTCAGTTTAAGCACAAGGTAATACCAGAGGGGTTTGAAGCCAGTGGTGTACTAAAGGTAACCATAACAACAACAAAACCTAAATAAGATGAACTCCTGACTAAATTAACTCAGTCCTGTACATTAAGTTTCTAACAAAAAGAATCATGCACATTTCAGCCATAAATACTATTTACTTCCATTTTTACTATCCTATATTTGATGTCCAGTATTCAGTGTAAACAATTATAAGACAACAGAACTAGAACATATAATCCTGAAATTCTTAGGGAACCACAAAAGACCCTAAATAGCCAAAGCAATCTTGAGAAAGAAGTACAAAGCTGGAGGTATCGCATTCCCAGATTTTAAGACACACTACAGAGTTATAGTAATCAAAACAGTATGGTACTGGCACAAAAAATAGTCACATAGGTCAGTGGAACAGGATACAAAGAGCCCAGAAATAAATCCATACTTACATGGTCAATTCATCTATGATAATGGGGGAAAGAATATACAATGACCAAAAGAAAGTTTTTCAATAAATGGTATTGGGAAAACTGGATCACTTTCTTGCACAATACATAAAAATAAACAGAGTGGATTAACGACCTAAATGTGAGAACTGAAGCCACAAACTCCTAAAAATGTAGGCAGTAATTTCTTGGACATTGGTCTTAGCAAAATATTTATGAGTGTGCCTCCTCAGACAGGAGAAACAAAGGCAAAAATAATCTAATAGGACTACACCAAAATTAAAAGCCCTTGCACAGCAAAGGAAAGCATCAACAAAACAAAAAAGCAGAAAATATTTGCAAATTATATATTCAATAAGAAATTAATATACCAAACATATACAACTCAACATCAAAAAAATACTCTGATTATAAATAGGCAAAGGACCTCAGTAGATACTTTTCCAGAGAAGGTTAGAGATGGCCAACAAGGCATATGAAAAGATGCCCAACATCACTAATTGTCAGAGAAATGCAAATCAAAACTGTAATAATAACTCACACCTGTCACAATGGGTAGTATCAAAAACCAAAAAAAAGGGGCACCTGGGTGGCTCAGTGGGTTAAAGCCTCTGCCTTCGGCTCAGGTCATGATCCCAGGGTCCTGGGATCGAGCCCCGCATTGGGCTCTCTGCTCAGCGGGGAGCCTGCTTCCTCCTCTCTCTCTGCCTGCCTCTCTGCCTACTTGGGATCTCTTTCTCTGTGTCAAATAAGTAAATAAAATCTTTAAAAGAAGAAAAAAATAACAAATGTTGGCAAGGATGTAGAGAAAAGGGAAACTTCATGCTGAGTTGATGGGACATTACATTGATGCAGCCACCATGGAAAACAGTATGAGGTTCCTCAAAAAATTAAAAATAGAAAAATTATACTATCCAATAATTCCACTACTGTTATTTACCTTACGCAAATGAAAACATTAATTTGAAAAGATACATCTACCGCTATGTTTATTGCAGCATTATTTGTAATAGTCAAGATATAGAAGCAACGTAAGTGTCCCTGATAGATGAATGGATAAAGAAGATGTGATATAATGTGTGTCTATGTATGTGTGTGATGGAATAGTAGCCATAAAAAAGAATGAGATTTTTTTTGCCATTTGTGCCATGGATACACCTAGAAGGTATTATGCTAAGTGAAATAAGTCATAGAAGGACAAATACTATATAATTTTACTTATATGTAAAATCTGAAGAACAAAACAAATGATCAAACAAGAAAACAGAAACAGACTCTTAAATACAAAAAACAAACTGGTGATTTCCAGAGGGAGTGGGGTAGGGGGATGGGAGAAATAGGTAAAGGGTAAGAGATACAAACTTTCAGTTAATAAAATAAGTAAGTCAGAGATTAAAAGTACAGCATAGACAATATAGTCAATAATATTGTAATAATTTTATATGGTGGCTACACTTAGGATGAGCATTGAGTAACATATAGAATTGTTGGATCACCATGTTTTACCCCTAAAACTAATATAGTGTTTTATTTCAATGATACTTCAATAATTTAAAAAAAAAAACACTGTTTAAAAGTTATAGGACATAAAAAGCACGAAACATTAAGCCCTTATCAAAAGACAAAGCACTCAACAGAACCAGACACAAAGATGACTCAGATGTTTGCACTATGAAATAAGTAATGTCTATGATTAATATGTTAAAGGGTCTAATGGGAAAAGGACAACATGCTTGAGCACATGGGGAGTTTGACAGATAGATGGAAACCATAAGAACAAATAAAATAGAAATGCTGGAAGGGGAAAAACAAAACAAAACAAAGAGTACTAGAGATCAAGGATGCCTTTGGGCTCATCAGTAAACCTGGACAGATGAAGAAAAAATAAGTGAATTTGGATATAGGTAATAGGAACTACCCAAATTGAAGTACAAAGAATAAAGTTACACACACAGATGTTCACATGTGTGAACTAGAGCTGGGAATAAATTAGCATCTCAGAAGAAGAAAGGAATACTGGGACAGACAAAATATTTAAAGAGATAACTACTAAGAATTCTCTTGATAAAGTGGGAGGTATCAAACTGGAAAATTCACAGAGCTTGGAAGGCCCCAAGTGGGATTTTTAAAAACAAATAACAGATTGAAACTGCTGGAAAGACAAAGATAAAAAGAAAATCTTGAAGGCAATAAATGGAAAAATTCACATTACATACAGACAACAAAAATACGAATTATAGTAGACCTGCCCTTTGTAAGGCATATAACAATTAATAAAATACTGAAATTTTAAAAACTGCCAATCCAGAATCCTATGCCATGAAAATAACATTCAAAAAGGAAAAACTTGGGGCAACTTGGTAGCTCAGTTGGTTAAGCATCCAACTCTTGGTTTGGGCTCAGATCATGATCTCATGGGTCTGGGATCTAGCTTTGTGTCAGACTTAGTGGTCAGCAGGGAGTCTGCTTAAAGATTCTCTCCCCCTGCCCTTCTTCCTACTCATGCTTTCTCTCTCAAATAAATCAATCTTAAAAAAGAAAAAGGAATTTTTTTTTTTTAACAAGGGTTGAGGGAATTTATTAATAGCAGACTATACTACAATAAATGCTATAGGAAATTCTTCAGGCAGAGGGAATAGAACACCAGATGGAAACTTTGATCTAAATAAAGAACTGAAGGGACGCCTGGGTGGCTCAGTGGTTTGGGCTGCTGCCTTCGGCTTGGGTCATGATCTCAGGGTCCTAGGATCAAGCCTCGCATCAGGCTCTCTGCTCCGCAGGAAGCCTGCTTCCCTCTCTCTCTCTCTCTCTCTCTGCCTGCCTCTCTGCCTACTTGTGATCTCTGTCTGTCAAATAAATAAATAAAATCTTTTAAATAAAATAAATAAATAAATAAAGAACTGAAGATCTCTGAAAATGGTTAAAATAAAGATAAACATAAAAAGTACTTATTGTCTTGAGGCACCTGGTTACCTTAGTCAGTTAAGCATCTGCCTTCTGCTTGGGTCATGATCCCAGGGTCCTGGGAACAAGCCCTGCATCAGGCTCCCTGCTCAGCTGAAAGCCCGCTTCTCCATCTCCCTTTGCCCCTCTCCCCAGCTCTGTCTCTCAAATAAATAAATAAAATATTTTTTTAAAGTACTTACCTTATTTTTTATCATCCTTAAAGACAATTATCTAAATATAAAATAACAACATTGTGGATTTACAGAATATATAAAAATAAAATATATGAGAACAATATACAAAAGATGAGGGGGTATATTTGGAGTATACTATTGTAAGATTCTTATACTATAGGAAAAAATGTATAATTGTATTTGAAATATTAATTAAAACCAAACACTGTAAATTTTAAACAATTACTAACCTTTTTTCAAAAATAGGGTTAAATAATAAACCAGTAATGGAGATAAAATTGAATCATAAATATTTAATCCAAAAGCAAGCAGAAGTAGAAAGTATAAAAGGAACAAAGAGCAGATAGAACAAACAGAAAACAACTTAGCAAGATGGGATATTTTTATCTAAACATATGGATAACTATAGTGAATGAAAATGTTCAAAACATACAAATAAAAAGACAGAGATTATCAGATTGGATAAAAAAGCAAGAGCCTACTATATACTATCTAAAAGAAATCCATTTTAAATATAAAGATACAAGTAGGCTAAAAGTAAAAGATGGAAAAGACATACATTGTAAACATTAATCTAAAGAAAAATAGAATGGCTATATCACACCCAGTAGACCTCAAAACAAGGCATATTAGCAGAACTAAAAATCCATATTACATTATAAAGGTATTAAGTAGCCAAGAAGATGTAACAATCCTAAATCTGTGTCCACCTAACAAAATAGCTTTGAAATATAGGAAGCAAACATTAATGAAACTAAAAGTAAAAGCAGACAAACCCATAATCACAGAGATTCCAATACTTCTCTCTCAGTAATTGATGGAACAAGGACAGTAAGTGTGAGAAGATCTAAACAATGATCAACATTTATAGACCATTTCTCCCCAGAACAACAGAATATATATTATTTTCAAGGACACATGGGACATTCACCAAAATATATCATATTCTGGGTCATAAAACATTCATCAACATTTAAATAACTAAAATCATATAAAGCATGTTCTCTTGCCATAAAAATTAAATAGAATTCAATAGCAAGAAGATATCTGGAAACCTCCAAGGATTTGGAAATAAAGTAATTCTAAATTGTATGTCAGAAAAGAAGGAACAAGGGAAATTATAAAATATTTTGACTGAATGGAAAGGGAAGTAAAACGTCGATTTGTGGTATACTCCTTTAAATAGTGCTTACAGGAAAACTTAGAGCACCAAATGCTTACACTAGAAAAGAAGAAATCTCCTGTCTATGAAATAATCTTCTCTATTAAGAACCTCGATATAGAAGAGTAAGTTAAATCCAAAGCAAACAAAAAAGCAACAAATGAAATTGAGAAGAAAAGCAGTAAAAATCAGTGAAATCAAAAGCTGGTGTTTTGAAAAGTGACCAAAACTGACAAACCTGTAGCCAGACTCATTTAGAAGAGAGACCGTTGGACTTATATTACCAATATCAGAAATGTAATAGGAGTTATAAATAAGATCCTACAGACATTAAAAGCACAATAGGAGCTATTACAATTTTATGCCCATAAAATTGATAACTCAGATGAAATAGACAAATTTCTTGAAAAATACTACCAAAGCTTATTCAAGAACTGGAGAACCTAAATAGACATAAGTTACATAAATGTAATTTGTAGTTAAGAGTCAACAAAGTAACCCCCAGCCCTGGATGTCATCACTGGAAAAATGTATACCAGCATTTATGAAAGAAATAATACTAGTTCTGTAGAAATTATTCCAGAAGACAGAAGAGGAGGAAGCACTTCCTAGCTCATTATTTGAAGCTAGCATTACCCTGGTAACTAAACCAAAGCCAGTATATGAAGACTACATATAAATATTCCTCATGACCATATATACAAAATATTAAGTGAACTATTATTTAATTAAATCCATCACGTATAAAAAGAACAATGCATTGTGACCAAGAGGTCATTATCCTGGGAATGCAAGGTTGCTTAAACATTTGAAAATAAATCAATGTAAATAGCAGCTTGAAAAACAGACAGACTAAAAAAAAACACCTAATTTATCCTATTTATCCTAATAGATGCATAAAAAGCAAATGACAAAGTTAGCATTATTTATGATAACAATTCTCAGCAAACAAGGAATAAAAGACAACTTTTTCAACCTGATAGAAAGTACCTACAAGCAGATTTACAGCTAATATCATAACTAATGGTGAAACACTAACTACTTTCCTTCTAAGATTGGGACCAAGGCAAGGTTGTCTAAACTCACCGCTATTATTCAGTATCATACTGGAGGTTTTATCAGTGCAATAGAAAAAAATAAAGAAGAAAGCATATAGATTGGAAAGGAAGAAATGTAAATGTAAATTACAGATGACATGATTGTCTGTGGGAAAAAATCCCCCCAAATAGACAAAAAATGTAACAAGAACTAAGAAGTCAATTTAGCAGACTTGCAGTATACAAAGTTAGTATACAAAAATCAATTTTATTACTATATACTAGCAATGAATGATTGGAAGTTGAAGAAAAGTGCAATTTATAATAGCACAAACAACATTAAATGTAAATCTAACAAGATATGTGAACAAATACAAAACACTAATAAAGAAAACAAAAATGGTGAGCGATCACATTCATGGTTTGGAATACTTAATATTGTTAAGACATCTGTTCTCCTCAGGTGGAGCTATACTCAATGCAATTCCAATCAAAATCCCAGGAGGCTCTCATGCTGAAGTTGACAACTTGAGTCTAAAATTTATATGGAAATAAAGAGGGTCTAGGATAATGAAAACAGTTTTGAAAAAATACTGAAGTCAGAGGACATACATTACCTGATTTCAAGGCTTTTTATAAAGGTACAGTCATCAAGACATTGTGGTTTTGGTGTACAGATAGACATGTAGATCCATGGAACAGAACAGAGAATTTAGAAATAGGCATAAATTAATATGATTTTCAATAAAGATGCTAAGGCAATTCAATGGGGAATATAAAATCTTATTTATCACCTGTGCTCTAACAATGAGACAATCTTTTGCAAAGAAACATATCTACAAAAATTAGAATGGATCATATATCTAAATACAAAATCTAAAACCATGAAACTTCTAGAAGGAAAACATAGGAGAAAACCTTCATGATCTTAAGTTAGGCAAAAATTTCTTAAACAGGACGTAGAAAAATCACTATAAAACTATAAAAGAAAAGGTTAAATTATACTTCATAAAAATAAAAACGAGAGTATAAAAACACAGTTAAGGAAAGACAATTTTCATATTTTAGAGAAAACATTTATAAAACATATCTGACAAAGATTTTATATCTAAACTTTTTTTTAATCTAAACGTTTTGTATGTAAAGAACTCTTACAATCCATTAGAAAGACCAAAGAAAAATCCCTTGTTTTAAAATGAGCAAAGGATTTGATTAGAGACTTCACCAAGAAAGAGATACCCCTGAAAAATAACATGAAAAGTACTCTCCATCTTTAGTCAGTAGGAAAATGCCCCAAAGCCCCCAAAACAAAACCAAACCCCACAATGAGATATTACTATGCAGCCACAATAGTGGCTACAGTGAAAAAGACTGACCACATCAACTCTTGTGATGATAGGGGTCCACCAGAATTCTATCTCATACACTGTTGATGGAAATATAAAATGGTACATTAACATTTGGAAAGCATCTGGCATATTCTAAAAGAGTTAAACATGCACTAGCTACAATCTAACTGTTCTCCTACATATTTACCCAAGAGAAATAAAACATCTATCCCCTGAAGACTTATCTATGAATAAATATTCCTACCAGTTTTGTCTATAATATCCAGAAGCTGGAAACAACTCATATGTACACCAAATGGTGAATGGACACACCAGATTTGCACTATATATGCAGTAGAGTATTTCATAGAAACAACTGGAATGAATTATTGATATAATATTAATAAATCAATGCTGAGTGAAAGCAGTAGACAAAAAAGGTGGAGCCTGTATAATTCCATTTACTTTGTTAAAGATTTTATTTGTTCATTTGTTTATTTGAAAATGAGAGTGAGCAAGAGAAAGAGTGTAAGTCGGGGGAGAACCAGAGGGATAGAGACAAGCGGACTCCTCACTGAGCACGGAATCCCACACAGGGCTCCATCCCACAACCCTAAGATCACAGCCTGAGCAGAAACCAAGAGTCCCATGCTCAACTAACTCCACCACTCAGGTACCCCTGTATAATTCCATTTACATAATTTCTAGAAAATGTATACTCAACTACTTGAAAAGTAAATCAGTGATTGACTGGAGATAGATGTTGGGGGAGAAAAGGGAAGGAGAGAGGGTAGAATTAAAAAGGAAATAAAGAAACTTTGGGAATCAATAACTTGATTTTAGTGAGGTTTCACAGTATTTACTGTGGCCTAAACCAATCAACTTGTACACTTAAAATATGTGCAGTTTGGAGCACCTGGATGATTCAGTTGGTTGAGCAGCAGACTCTTAGTTTTGGCTCAGGTCATGGTTTCAGGGTCATGAGAGCAAGCTCTGTGCTAAGTAGGTAGCCTACTTGAGATTCTCTCTCTCCCTCTGCTTCTCCCCCTCCTTGCATGACCTTTTCTCTCTAAAATAAATAAATATTTAGTAAATAAATATGTGCAGTTGATTGTGCATCAGTTATACCACAATAAAGTTATTTTAAAAACTAGGTACTAATGAATTGCTTTCTGATACTAGATTATAGATTATATTAGATTATACTTTTCAGAATAGTATTTTTATAAGAGAACCCTTTTCAAATGTCTAACATGTCATAATTCCATATACGGTTATTTTCAAATCCCTTTTTCAAACTCTGATTTTTTTTTTTCTATCTAAAAAAGCTTGTTGAAAACTAGATGAATATTCTCTCTTGAGCTAGTTTGGATGAATATTGATGTTTAGATTTCAGGTTGAAACTTGAAGGATAATCAATTCAATTACTTGCTTTCTTTCCTTTCTTCTGTCACATCCTATTGTGTGATCTGAAGCAACAAATTGTTTTCACATTTAAAACTATTTTAAAATAATTTGGCTTAAAGTTTCCATAGACTACAATGATAATAGAATTTGGTCATAGACCACTTTCCTAATCAGAAACTTTTACTTAAATAACATTTAAATCCAATCTTCAGTGTAAAGCATATCAGCACTTTGAAAATCTTATTAAACTCTGAAATTGAATGACCTATATAAATAATGATGTGCCATACTTGTAATGTATTAATTGAAAAGTAGCTGACTTTCATCCCCAGGAATGTCAGGTTTGTAACAACAGATAAGTTGGCTAATACATAAAAGATGTTTAATACAAAAAAGAATATCCCTTGATAAAAAAAAAAAAAAAAGACAAAAAGTCATTTATTTGAAGATTTTTTTCAAACTACTTTCTTGCTTCTTATTATTTGTAATCTTGGATAGATATTTTATTATTATTTTTTAAAGATTTTATTTATTTATTTGACAGAGACAGCGAGATAGGGAACACAAGAAGGGGGAGCAGCAGAGGGAGAAGGAGAAGCAGGCTGCATGCTGAGCAGGGAGCCTGAAGCAGGGCTCGATCCCAGGACACTGGGATCATGACCTGAGCTGAAGGCAAAAGCTTAACGACTGAGCCACCAAGGGCCACTTGTATAAATATTTTAAAGTTTCATAGTTATTGGTTTCTATTTCTTCTCATTCATACATACCCTATGCCTTTGGTAATTATTATACTACTACAGATTTGTTTGGGCATTTACAGCACCATTAGTGGTCTTCTACAAAGTGAATTCTGTCAAGCAATAATGATTTTTAATTAATTAATATTTTAAGAAAGATTTTATTTATTTACTTGAGAGAGAGAGAGAGAGAGCATGAGAAGATGAGAGGGAGAAGCAGATTCCCCACTGAGCAGGGATCCCGATGTGGGACTCCATCCTGGGACTCCAGGACCATGACCCGAGCCAAAGGCAATTGCTTAGCCAACTGAGCCACCCAGATGCCCTAATTTTTTTTCTTTTAACTGAGAAATAAAATAGGAGCAATAAATTATCTTCAACGATATCTGTTTCAAGTATTAAGAAAGATTTTT